>NW_017617454.1:1202500-1512500 GCF_001879475.1 Ipomoea nil
TCGAGGAGATCAGAAGATCGGTTAGTATAAGAGAAACCGACACCGGCCGGGGTTTCGAGGAAGAGCAAGTTGACCTCCGTATTCCATGAGAATTTGTTGAGGTAAAGCCCAGAGGCGGTTTTGTTTATCCTAAACGGTCCGATTTCTTCGGATGCACCGTAGGCCACGGAGGAGCAACCCGGACCTGATATTTTTGGTAAAGAACAAAGAAACATCAGTGTAACGTTAAATTATACAATTAGATTCTACACCAAACAAGGTCCCACACAGGAATCTCTGCTCATAATCAGACGGCTGAGATCAGCTCTTGTGGATTGATCTCATCCAAATCTTGACCAATATTCTCATTTCCATTTTATATGCACAATTCCATAATAACCAATACTATACATTAAGTCTAGTACCGTCCTATTTCAATCCATGTTAGTGCAAGCAAATTATGAAATAATATCCGTATCTCCACTACTAGCTTTTCACTTTTGGAGGCAAATTCTTATAAAGATTGTAGGATATAGTTAGCTTGGTAATTACATAATTTTATATTTAACTGTTTACTGAAACTTCTTATTAACTTGGTTTGAGCCCGTTATAGTTATGACAATTTAAACTGGTTTATATCTTATTTGGAGAATAGACTTAACACGATAATTCAAATGCAAATCATTCTATTCAAAAAAAGGTTGAAAGCGAAACTTGTCTAACTTAGGGACTATACCCTATAAAGTTTAGGAGTGAAATGAGACATTATAGTATTGGTTTAGTTTGGTTGGTAAGAGGGGGACTTAAGGTTGTAATGAGGGTGATGAGGCACACAAAATAAATGTGAGAGGTAATGGTTTTTGAAAGTGGGGAGGTAGTTGAATTGGTTTAAAGCATTCATTTTCTCTGGCAATTGCATGTAAAATATAAATGCATAGCGAATGAGAGAGAGAGAAGTAGAAAAAGTGTAATCTTTTTATTATTATTATTATTATTCTTATTATTATATATATATATATATATATATATATATATATATATATTTCTTTTGCAGTTGTAGGCTGGGGTCATGAGAGTTGGAACGTATTCATGAGGTTTGTAATTGGCCCATCGGTAGTTAGGTCAGGACTCAGGACTCATGATTCTGTCTTTCTAGGAAAGGCCAGCTCGTACTGTTGTTAGCACAGCTACACACCCCCCACCCCCCCCCCCCTCCAACTGTTCTTTACCCACTACTCGTCACATAATAATTCCCGATATACAATTCAATTGGCTGATCAATGTAAAATAGCATTGATGATTTACTGACAATAATTATTAATAAATTAAAAGTTTGATTCATAGGAACAGTCTATGTTGATTTTCTTTTTGAATTGATCAACTATTGATAATCTATGCAGATTTATATATTTATGATCAGTGGACTAAAATTAAAAGACAGAATTTATCCAGTATACACTGCACCATTGTGACAGCAAGTATATTAAGAAAATCTCATTATTATATATATATGTATCATGCAGGGCTAAAAAGCTGGGTTGGGAGGTGAGAGATGAATGAACAGTAGAGCTAAATAAGAAGCTTGATTATTATATATATTGATGGTTTAATGGGAAGGAAAAGAAGAGAAACATATAACAGTTTAAAGATCTGATCTGACCTCCATTGAGCCAAACGACGAGCGGTTTGGACAGGGGCTGAGACTGGGCTTCCGTCAGCCAGTAAAACAGCGCGCGGCCGGCGGTTTCGTCGACGGTGACGTACCCGGAGTACTGCCGGAACGCCACCTTGGGCTGTCCGGGGAGCGACACTATCCTGTCCGCTTCGGCGGTGGCGGCGGCAGCTCTGCCGCCGGTAATATGGAGGAGGAGGAGTAGAGCAGTGACGACGGAAAGACGATACATAAGAGACGGCATGGAAGGCGGAGGTGTTGTCCCTACGGCGGCCATGGGTTTCATGGCGAATTAAAGAATTGAAACGCAGTAGTTAGGTTGGTGCAAGCTGGCTGGGGGATACTGTCTTTACTCCCTTGTTGTCTGTGAACTGTGTATATATAGCCGCTAGCTGCCTGGCTTATAAATTATAATGGTCAGCTTGGTTTTAATAGGAGAGAGATAGAGAGAGAGAATATTATAAATAATCTTTGAGTTAATACCCAAAATTGTTCTCGACTATAGTGATTTTTCTTAATTTCATCCTAAACGATTTTGGTGACCTAATATAGTCCCAGACTTTTGTGTTTCGCTCAATTTAGTCTTCCATTTGTTATTTCGTCAAATTGGTGTTAAATAAAGGGATAATTCAATAATATCAATATTGACCTCTCTTTACTTTCAACCTGCGAAGTGAGAAATCTCTCTTTCTTACACGAATTACACCCAGAGTTACTCTTAGACCTACGAATCAAATTTTATATTCGCAACTTTAGAAGTGATTTTGCGAGTAATTCGTAAAAAATGAGAGATTTCGCACTTCACATGTCTATGAATAAAGAGATGCCAATATTAAAATTACTGAACTGTCTATTTATTTAACAACAAATGGACGGAATAACAAATGGGGGACTAAATTGAGCAAAAACACAAAAGTCTAGAACGAAATTGAGTAAAAACACAAAACTCTGGGACTACATTAAGTCACTAAAATCGTTTAGGACAAAATTAAGAAAAATCACTATAATCGAAGACAATTTTGGGTATTAACTCAATAATCTTTGATTTTTTGGGTTTATTGAATATTTATTTCATCAAATTCATCAAAATTTAATGGATTTTTTTTTTAAAATATCCAAAGCAAAGGGACGCACTGATCGAAAAAATAACTAGACTAAGCATTAAGATGCCAATGCAAATTATCCTAAACCAAGAGACACTCATTTCACCATTCATCAATATCCATTGAATAACCTAGTTCGTTTAATTCTTATTAACACTTTTCCGATCGAGTCTATCATACATGACTTTTGTAGTGTGATTTACAGATTATTACACATGAACAGAATTTATTCAGTACACACCTTCGGTTAGTGACACTACATGTGAACTCCATTGTGGGATCACTGCTGGAAATTATGAAATTTTCGACCACCTGAAATTGATCTTAAATCAAGTCGAAAGTCTTGTTCCGACCACTTTTGGTATCCGAAAAAACCTTTGTTGCTATTTCTGACCACTTTTTACTTTCGACTTGATTTAAGATCACTTTCAGGTGGTCAGAAATTCCATAATTTCCAGTAGTGAATGTTGGGAGGATACTAGCACCTAGTCAGTCGACCTTGAGGTGGCCGATCGGTTCAAGCTATGGGAGACCGCTTGGAACACTTGCCCTCAACTTGGACTCGAGGGTGATAGAAGTGTCGCGGAGAATGCGTATAAAAAGAGATGGGTCGTCGAGATTTGGAAGTGCACACCTAAACCGTTTTAGGGAATTTGTTACCTAATTCATGCTATTTTTCTATTGTATTTTCAGAATGTAATTCGACTTAGAAAAGTGGGTTGGGTCAAATTTGTAAGGGATCTTATATTTTGTTTTAAGTTGAGTACTCGTGTATAAATACTCATTCTAATGGGATAAAAAGAGATTCCCGAAATTCAAAGAGCTTTAGGCAATTAATGTCGACATTATTGCTTCGAGTTTTCGTTGCGGTCATGTTGTTCTTTCGTACGATTGTATTGGCCAGCCGTCGATTAGTCTGAAGTCATAACAGGATTAATTCAAATTTTGTTTAAATTGTGCTCCCAAAGTTTGACTATTATTATAAAAAAAAAAACAAAAAAAAAAAAAAAAACAAAAACAAAAAGTGATGCATCGTTTACAAAGTTTGAAGGTTAATAGTTTAATTTGTTTACACACTACCTATGTTTTTGGGTTAAGTAAATTTAATTTGGTTTTATATATTGGCAGGCAATATGTGATATAGATCAGGAAAGAGCACACGACCTGCTCACTAGCTATCTTTTTGTTTTATTTGTTGAGCATTTCAAGGTTGATGTCCATTTGCATGTTTGTTCATGTTAGTGAATTTAACACGTCCAGCTAAACTAATCAAAATTTTAAATATTTCATGATATATGTTGGATTTAATTAACTTGGGATAACCCGTATTATTAAACTCGGATAAGAATGTAAATATAAGATAAATAATAAATGGACGAAACGATATCGTAACGGGCCGTGAAGACCGTATATTACATTAAATGTCGTGAATAGGCTATTACAATGCTTGCTTTAGTACAAAGTATATGAGATAGTGATAAGATAATGATAGAGTGTCCTAAAGAGACAAGCTAAGGTGGGGGATTTTTATACAAACCCCCACCCCTAAGTCGGGGGTGGTTGGATCTGCGTTGACCGGGTCCAGTTGACTGATTCTCGGGTCGGCCCTTTTTATGGCCGACCCCGTTTATGGCTGACCCCATCTATGGTCGACCCCATTTACGGTCGACCCCTTTGGGGTCGGCACCTGCTCCTGGCCGAGGCACCGGATCTTGCTCCACCACTCCGGATCGATTTGCTCCGGTCATAATATATCCATTAATATATTTATATATAAGTTACGTTTTTTAAGTTTATTATTCTATATTATCTTAGATAGATTCAATAAAGTCACTCTCATGCTCATAAAAAAAAAAGTAAATTGATCAATGCATAAGAGGGTCTGTGCAATGAAATTGGGTATGTGCTTTAAACACAACGTATAATTATGAACTTTACCATGTCAAAAAATTAATTATACTTTTTGGAATAGTTTGTTAAAAGATATAACAAAGAGATCGAATTATGATTTCATTAATCACAAAACAGATATCACAATACCTTTATGTACACACAACAAAAAATATATTTTTATATTATTTAATTTAATTTTTAATATAAAGTTATAAAATTTGTCTTTATTACTTTTGATATAACTATTTTCATAGCTATTTTTAGGATGAGGTTAAAAAATTGCGGGAATCTTCCATTATTTCCTGTGTCTCTTGATTGATGATTGGCAGACAATTTCTTTATAAAAATATTATTTGGATTTTCTTATCCCTTGCGGATAAGAACGAAATAGAAGTCAGGGGGAATAGCCTTTTAATTTGTCTTCACTCCTCTCCTCTATTCTGTTTTCTACCATCCATATGACCATATCTGTGTAATAATAATATGTATGTATGTTACATTGCATAAAGAAAACATGCCACCACCTAATAATAATAATAATAACTTATCCCCTAAATTTTAATTTTGTCACCGGCGATTGTTGCTGAAAAATGGTGGAAGGGTGATCAGAACCCTAAGTAGCCTGTAATTACATGTCACTATTTGATTTTTGAGCTTCAATGTTTTAAAATTACATATTTATGGGTTTAATTGTAACGATCGAAAGTTTAAGGCTTAATTGACATTTTGAGTAAAGTTTATATGCTTATTTGACTATTTTCTCGTAAAATAATTAGAGAACAAATTTTAACCAAATTGGTAGGACGATTAATTTAGTAACTGTCTAATTGTCCAGGTTCACAAACCCATCAATAATCAAAGCAATAAAAGGATTATAATACCTGCATGAGCAGCTTAACTGGTCATAGGGGTGAAGTTTGGGAAGAATGACCAGGGATCAAGTACTGTGTTTGATTGACATATTTACCACTCAAGAATGGGTATAAAAGTGATTATTATTGTTTGGTTGAGTGGTTTTTAAAACACTATTATGAGTTTGAAATACCAAAATAAAACTTAGTCCCTTATTTTATAAGGATTTCATTCCAAAAAACCTATTCCCTTATTTTATAAGAGTTTTATCCCCAGATTTTTAGTCCATTACTCATCAAACTGCAATATTGATAATCATTTACATTCCACCCTACTACCAAAGATGTTAAATATTTTCACCAAAACCCATAATTATTAACCAAATATTTAATTCTCATTCCAATTTCGAACCACATGTGCGAACCAAACATACCCTAAATTTCAATTTGTTGACTGCAATTTGGTAGAGGAACAGAGGAGATACTATACATTTGATGATATGATTTGGCGGATCGCTTGGAACTCACGTCTTGTCCAAAAGATTGAATCTCTCTCTCTGACTAATCCCCAGCACGTACATACACTGTATATATCATCCATGCATCCACCCACACGTAACCATTAATGTCAACTGTACGTGTACTGGCCGGGAAATGAGATCAAAGTTTGAGCTCTATACTGCAATGAAGGGGAGGCCCCTCGTGGGGAGTTATTATATTCATCTCTCTCAGCTGCCTCCATTGACTCACTGCTAGCTTCGTAAATTGTTATTAAGCTTTATTTGGCTTTCACTGTTGCATTTCTTGCTTTTATTTTGTACGTACATCACGCATTGGTTTCAGCAGTCCTTTCTAAGTGTATCTGCTTTCTAGTTTTCATCCATGGTCTGTATGTATATATAGTATAGTTGCAAGGGCCATCTTGGTAAATCGTGTTTTTTTTTTTTTTTTTTTTTTTTTTTGTATAGATATAATGGATCAAGAACGTGTTTGACGACTATATAGTATCGGTTTGTCTGTTTTAACCTCGTAAATATATTGATAATATAATTGTCTACCTAGCCCATGTCGTTCAATTCGACTATCCCATTTACCTATAACTGAGCACCTCAAGCCAAGTTGAGCATTGCACACAACCTCAACTACTTGTCATTTGCATTGGCATTTGGCCACACACCTATTTAGTTCTCCCTAGACAATTGTTACATAGCTTAGCTAGACAATTGGCCAAACACCTAGATAAATATCTCCTTGTCTCTATGTCCATTCATGTGTTACATCTAGGCTTTTAATTTGTCCACTGCAAGTTATATCACAATTTACAAACTAAGAGTAATCTTGTTAGAGGTTTTTGTGAAATTTTTGCAAAATCAAAAATTTGAGGAGATGGTGTTTAGCTAATGGAAAAATATGATTTTTGCACAATTTTTCCTTATGCAAGTATTGGTTTTTTTGAGGAAAAATAAAAAAAAATAAAAAGAGAAGAAGGAGAAGAAGATGTGCACTTGTAAGCTTGTAGCACACGCCTCAACCCAATGGTCGCTCTTTTTCTTTCTTTAAAAAAAAAAGTTGTTTATGTTTAAATTTAATTTTGTTGTTAAAATTTTAAAAATTTATGCAATATAAATGTAGTATATACTTTTGATACTATATTATATGAATTGAACTTTTGTAATTATAAATTTATTTTAATTTTGACAATGAGAATCAAACTCATAACCTTTTATTTTTTTTTGAAATTTCATAACCTTTTATTTAAGAGAGCTACTTCGTGCCACTAGACAACAAGATTATATTATTGACTTAACATATTTCATTTAAATATAATAAATATAATAATTTTAATTATAATTTTTATAAAAATAATAAAAAAATAATTAAAATATAATAGAGTAAAAATGATGGGTCCACAAAAAACTAAAAACTAAGACTAAAATTAATGGGGAGAAGGGTTTTTGAAATTGAGTGAAATAGTGAACGTTGGGACATACAAAAATTAGTATAAAAAATCTCACTAATGAGGTTGTTCTAAGATTTACCTTACATTGTGGACCCGCCATAAATGAAATTAAGATTACTACATTATTATGTCTAAAAGGACATAATGCAGGGATTCTTTACTAGGTAAAAATCTTTAACTTCTTTCAAACATTTTCAATCTAAAGAATCTAAGTTTCTCCACTGAGGCTCAATCTCATGACCTCCCATATGAAAAAGCCACTATATGCCATCTGAGCATAAGATGCTTGACAATTAAATGATGAATTTAATTAATCCCAACATATAATCATCTCTAAGCCCAGTTGGAAAGCTTGTACTAAATAAATAAGGCAAATTATGTTGTGCATCGTATGCACCATGCATGGTGCATACAGATGTAAAAACGATGTCGTTTTATTAAAAACGCGCGTCTTACTTAAAAAATATAAATTCAGTTTCGATTCCCAGCAACAACATTATATTGTGCATAATTTGAACTAAAATTTCAGAATCGATGAACTAAAATTCCAGAATCTATGAACTACAATTCTAGAATGAATGAACTAAAAATCCATAATGAATGAACTAAATATCCAGCATGAATGAAAAAAATCAGTTTCGATTCACGTCTAAATATCCATAATCAACGAACTAAAATTCCAGAATCTATGAACATAATGCTGTTGAGTGGAATCGAAACTGATTTTTTTTAAGTACAATGCGCATTTTTAATAAAATAACGTCGTTTTTGCATTCGTATGCACCATGCATGGTGGTGCATACGGATGCACAGCATAACGATCCAATAAATAAACTCTGGATTTGGGTCTGCATTTTGTAAAGAAAATGAATAAAGTAAAAGAGAGTCCATATATAGGCCCACGAACAATTGGACCAATGGGCAAATTATGCACCAAGCATGGTGCATACGGATACAAAAACGACGTCGTTTTTATAAAACGCGCGTCTCCGCTTAAAAAAAAAATTAGGTTCGAAACTATAATTCCATAATCGATGAACTATAATTCCATAATCTAATCTATGAACTAAAATTTTCAGAATGAATGAACTAAAATTCCAGAATCTATGAACTAAAATTTCAGAATCGATGAACTATAATTCCAGAATCGATGAACTATAGTTCCATAATCGATGAACTATAATTCCATAATCCATGAACTAAAATTCCATAATGAATGAACAAAATAATGTTGTTACTATGAATCGAACCTGAATTTTTTTTTTAAAGGGAGACGCGCGTTTTTAATAAAACGACGTCGTTTTTGCATCTGATGGTACATACAGATGCACAGCATAACTATTCGGACCAATGATAACATCTGGCAATCGCCGTCCGATTTAACGGCGTGGCAAGACAGCGACGATCATCTAGACATTTTCCCATTATTTAATTCCACCAACGCCCCATTTAATCGACCGTTGAACCCCCAACGGTCGTCTTTCAAAGATTCTTCCCTCTCCATTATTCACTCTTCAGACTTCTCTGCTATATATAAATCTGCACTAATCTCTCTCCCACATTAACTCTCCCACTGTATTGAAACTGATTACACAATGGAGATGACGCAAGAATCGCCGGTTCAGAAAGAAAACGCCGCCCCTAAGCAGCCGGCACTTCCGCCGGTTCAGAATGAAAACGCCGCTGCGAAGCAGCCGGCACTTCCGCCGGTTCATAATGAAAACACCGCCCAGAAGCAGCAGACATTGCCGCCGCCGCTTACCAAGCCGAGCTTATGCAGCAAAACCACCATTCCTGATCGTCTCAAGGTTCCCAAGGCATTCAAATACCCTGAAAGGTAATAGTAAACTTTAACTAATGTTGCAGAAGGTGCTATAGGCTAGTCGGGCGCTCGAGACTGAGTAATCTAAGTATATCGTCTCTACTTTTTTCAATGACGTTATTATATTGTTATAATTTTCAAACTAGTTAACGGCATATAATAGATGGTTAATTGAGTACATGAAGTAGACTAAAAAAAAAATTAGCTGGACCATGTTAAGCACTCAACTCGTCTTGTGATCTGACAAATCTAGTGAAACCTGTCTATGCTATTCATAACTGACTCATTCAAGGTCAAAAAATAATTATGGCTAGAATTCAAATTTGTAATATAATGATTACTAATCTGATCAACTTGATTGGGTTTGCATCGGGATTTCTTTTAATCCATGGTGTTGGTTGATCTAAGGTTGTTATAAGATGATGTTTGATTGATCTGAGGTTGTATGATAACAGGTACACAAGTCCAACTGATCAAATGATGTCCCCTGTTTCCAAGCGACTCTTCGGCAACGGAAGAACCAGAAAGCCAGCCACCGCCGCCGTCGCCGCTGCCGCCACCGCGCCATTGCCTCCTTCCGGCAACCCTCCGAAGCCCGTCAAGATTCAACCCCAAACGCTGTCGTCTTCTCCAAACTTGATATCGATAGACACTTAGCTTTAACACACACAGTGTATCACTGTGCTCTGAACAAAATATTTCTATTTTTGTTTTCTGAAAAATATATGTATGTCGGAATCAACGGTTGTTATAACGATAACATTTTTGCTTTTCCAAGAATAACTAACACGTTTCCGGTGCAAACAAATGAGCTATGGGCCTAAATAGCCGCTAAGCCATTCTTCAAATGTACCAAAAAAACAAAACCCTAAATCACTTTTTTTTGTTTGTTTTACTTTTTAATTTTTTATGATTAATGACCTAGCTAAAAACAAAAAGCCTAAAATCTCCTAATTTATATTCATAATAATATTAAAAATAATAAGAACAATAATTTCTTCTGCAGATCTTGAATTCTTCACGTTCTACAGCACCCACCCCAATTTTTGATAGAAGATTCAAGGGTTTGGCTATGAATGTTAGGTATGTTAAATTTTCTTGAAATTTCCTGTATATTTCTTGCCTTAAAACAATTTATATTGATTGCCTTATCATGGTGTTTGGTTCCAGTAATGAACACCAATTAAGATGTTGAAGGAATGGATAGTTGTTCCCATGCATGATGATATTGGTTGTTTTGTTATAAACATAGGGGGTGTTTGATAAATAGCTGTTAGCTGATTGAGATAGTGGCTTTAACTAGTTGATATCAATAGGTGATTGTAGAAAAGTGTTTGATAAATTAGTTTCTTAAAAAGCTGATCGAAAAAACTATTTTTCGATACTGCTTGTTTATTCAAGTCAAACAGCTAATAGTGATCAAATAAACTAAAATTAACTGATAAACTAACTATGTTACCAAACAGGACCTTAAACGTAAAGGGGAACATATTTCGTTTTCGTTTTTGTTTATGTCTATGATTATATTTATGTTTGTAATTTATGCATATCTGCAAAATTTAATGGGAACAAAAGGATGTCAAATTGTTGCTATGTTAGTGTTGGTGCTCTGCCTTTATTTCATTTTGCAAGAAGAAAGGAATTTATGCAGATTTAGTTCATTGGAAAGAGATAACAGATGTTCTAAAAGGTTAATTAATCATTTAGGACCTTTCGGTTCACGGAATGTTAGATTATCTTAGAGAATGTTAGATTGCTCGAAATGTTAGATTACCTTAGGGAATGTTAAATTCCTGTGTTTGGTTAAAATTGAGGTATGTAATATAATCATGTTTGGTTTAAGGCCGGTTATCTTTTTTATATATACACTATAATATATCCTCAACATATTTTCATATATTTTTATAAATTTAAAAATTAAAATAAATAAATAAAATAACGGTATCATATATAATTACATAACGTAATAAAAATAAAAAAATATATAATTACAAAAATGATTATATAATAATAATAATAAGTTAACATACAATATATATTTTTAAATAATTAAAATTAAAATGACAATTTATAAAGGAATAAAGTTTAAATTGGTCACTGAACGTAACCTAAAAATGCAATTAGGCACTTGAACGAAAAAAAAAAAAAAAGAAGAAGTGCAATTAGGTCACTGGACACTCCAAATGTATGCAATTTCACCAGATAGCAGGTTACCATCAATTTTAGCAAGTTACCTGCTTATGTGGCAGCTGAGTTGGCATTTTTAATAATTTTTAAATAATATTTAATAATAAAAAATTATTAAAAATGCCAACTCAGCTGCCACGTAAGCAGGTAACCTACTAAAATCGATGGTAACCTGCTATCTGGTGAAATTGCATACATTTGGAGTGTTCAGTGACCTAATTGCACGTTTTTTGAGTGTTCAGTGGCCTAATTGCACCTTTTTTTTTTTTTTTTTCGTTCAGTGGCCTAATTGCATTTTCAGGTTACGTTCAGTGGCTAATTTGAACCTTATTCCATTTATAAATATTCAAGGTTATCTTACATTACCAAAGAAAATGAAGGGAATCACGTTCCCTTCAAAATCCTATGTGGAGGGAATGTTTCATTCCCTGGGAATGTTATATTCCCTCAAATAATATGAACCAAACATATGAATGCAAGCTCTGGAATGTTACAATCCCTTGGTTATGTAATATAACCTGAACCAAACGCCCCCCCTTAAGAATGACAAAGAGAGCTCTGGTTAATTAATCATTTGGTTTGGTTAAAAGTTTGGTAATTATAAGGTTTTAATCAACGACTTATTCTTGTTTCTAGAAAGATATTAGGACCAGCTAACATGTTTGAATTGTAAAAAGAAATAAAATAGGGGACTAAATTTTAATTTAAAATACAGTTTTGACTCATCAAAATCTAATTACATTTTATTCCTAACAAAAAAGTATATATGGAGCCAAAATTAAAAATATGAAAATAATACAATCAAACATAAATACTACACAAATACACAGGCACCTACCCAAATATTAGTAAAACAAATTAACTTTAGGTGGTTATGTATACAAAAATAGTTCCTACATTAATTTCTTTTACATTATTTTGTCAAATTATTCCCAACAACCTAACAGCTCCTCTACCAACATAACATTTTTGCTTTTCCCAGAAAAACTAACACGTTTCCGGTTCATCAAACCGGGTTGGCTTTGAATGTTAGGTATGTTAAATTTTCTTGAAATTTGCAGTATATATTTCATGCATTAAACAATTTATATTGATTGTGTTACCCTGGTGTTTGGTTCCAGAAATGAACACCAATTAAGATGTTGAAGGAATGATTGTTGTTCCATATTGGTTATTTTGTTATGAACATAAACGTAAACGCAGGAACATATTTTGTTTTTTTGTTTTTTTTTTTTGTTTTGTTTATGTCTTTGTATATATTTATGTTTATGTTTGTAATTTATGCATATCTGCAAAATTTCATGGGAAGCAAAGGATGTCAAATTGTTGCACTCTCGGGGTGAGACTAGTTCAATTGAGTCTAGATGGATTTGTTTATTTTTCCTATTGCGTATTGCTGGGAATTATGAAATTTTCCACCACCTGAAAGTGATCTTAAATTAAGTTGAAAGTCTTGTTCCGATCTCTTTTGGTATCCGGAAAAACCTTTGTTGTTATTTCCTGCCACTTTTTGCTTTCGACTTTGATTTAAAATAATTTTAAGTGCTCAGGAATATCATAATTTCCAGCAGTATTGTACTGGTGTGAGACTAATTCAATTGAGTCTCGATTGGATTTGATTATTTTTGTGTTGTAGTGGTGTTTTTCATTTACGGGGGTGGGACTAATTTAATTGAGTTTCGATTGAGTTAGGTTATTTTTCGTGTTTATATTTGTATTTGTAGTTGCGAAATTGACTAATCCAATTGAGTCTCGATGGAATTTTGCAGGAAAGAGCAAGTAATCTAAGACAATTGAGAAGACTTGGGGATAAATGGGGGAAGAGCAACACCCAAAGACTCTAAAGACTGGGAATGGAGATGTTGAGAAACAACCTGAATCTAGGAACAACGAAAACAATGATAATACTGATCCTACGCTGGATCGTACGACGTCGATTTTCTCCGTAGCGACGTCACCGACGCCGTCGCCGAAGTCGCTGTCGGATGTTTTCGGCAACACGCCGCGGTGGAGCATGATGAGTGGATCTCCCCTCTCTGGCGGATTGGGTTCTCAGCTTTCGTTCCCTGAACGCCCCTCGCCGGGGGCCTCCCCGCTGCAATCTCCGACGTCGGGCTACGACCCGAAGCGCATCCCGTCCTCCATCTTCGCCAGGAAGTCCGGCACGGGCGGCGGGGACTGGAGCGGCGGCTCCAATGAATCCTTGTTCAGCATCCACGTCGGAAATGGGAGCATTTCGAACGGCGGGGAACTCAGTGAGAGAAAGAGCGTCTCCTCCCTTTCTCCTCTTGCGGCGGATAGCGAAGAAGTGAAAGTGTCCGATGCGTCTCAGGTGAAAGGCGTCGTTGATACTCCAAAGCCGAGTTCGGGAAACGCCACTCCGAGTTCTCAACCCGTTTCTCCTTCGCCCGCCAACTCCAACGCTCCTCCGATTGCTACTTTCCAGTCCCCCCGCATGTCTACTGGGAGCGTAAATAGCTGCCAGTCCTTCGCTTTCCCGGTGTAAGCTCCCGTGTATCTATTTCAACTAAAAGTTTAAGAGACAGTCGAAAGTTCAAACGTCTTCTTGTATAAAAAATTCAATCTGACCAGTATTTTGCCTTTGACCAGCAGGGTGCAAATGAGAATTAGTTTGAGTATAGTACCAGCAGGGTAAACTAGATGCGAATTGAGATTAGTTGCTTAAAGGTGTCTTTACAATTAGGGTCTGCTCAAGACACACCAGTTTGACTCTCAACAAGGGATATTAATCTTATTGGTTTGATACAGTTAATGAAAAACCTAGGTTGACTTATGTTTTAATGATAGTCTAGTCTAGAGTTAAAAATAAATTTTATTCCGTAGACATAAGAGAGTAGTAGTTGGAGATTTCAATCTGGCCAGCATTTTGCCCTTTAATTGGACCAGCAGGATGCGAATGGGAATTAGTTATAGTACCAGCCTTTTGTCCCTTAATTGGGTAGGCTAGATGCGAATTGAGATTAGTCTGGTACGGGAGGTGTTTCTAGAGTTGGTGCTTGCTCAGGACACTTGGAAAATAATTTGGTTACCAATTTGACTCTCAATAAGGGATATTAACCTTATTGGTTTGAAAGAGTCAATTGAAAAACCTAGGCTGACTTATGTTTTTATGACAGTCTAGAGTTAAAAATGAATTTTATCCTGTAAACATCATAGAGTAGTAGTTGGAGATTTCACTCGTCATTCATAAAAGTGTGGCATGAAATTGAAGGATAACTTGTTATTGATTGCAGATTAGTGAAGGATGTTAGTAAGAAGCCAGGGGTTCAACCCCAACCGGAACCGCAGTCTCAGTCGGTAACAACGCCGCCACAGCCGGAGGAGGCTACACCGCCGGAAACTCCAAAAGAAACGTCTAAAGCAGCAGAGCCGAGTTGCTTTACATGCTTCTGTTGTTGTTGGCCACGCTGCTGTTGATGTATATAGGCTTTTTTTCTTTCTTTCTTTCTTCTTTTTTCATTATTATTTGTGAGATATTCGTTATGAATTATGCAGAGTATGTTCTCTTGATTGTTAATGGAGACTAGAAAAGTTTAGGGCTTTGTAAACTATTGTAATGTTTTCTTTGGGCAATGCAATATCTATGCATGGTAAATTGCAAAATATTTATATCAGCACATCTATCATTATTGGCAAAACTCCCAAAGTTCATTTATTCAGGAAATCGACTTCTACATTGTTGACCTTTATGAGTTTTTCGGTGCCCTGAGTCTGACATGCACGTGAGCGTTGTGGTCAGCTTAACTTGTGATGGTACATATCTAATCAAAATTACATAACACAATCAAATTTTATTTCTATTTACACATTGTAAAAGAATAGTAAAGCACTAATATAAATATAACCATAGTGAGTATCAGTATTTTCCTACCACTTGACAAACGGTAAAAATAGCAAAGAGCATAAATATTTTCCTATCACATGAGAAAGATAAAAATAACAAACAAAGCACTAATATAAATATAATTACTTAATTAGGTAACGAGTATCAGAGTATGAGTACCATACATAATAGTCTCTATAACAAAAAATTTGGTGCAATAAATTCAATCGAAAAATCACAATAATCAAACTCATACTCTTTACATATGAAAATCATGTTATGCTTATTCGCTCATTATTTTCAAGATGAATTTTTCAAAAAATTTTACTACATGTACTCTCAAATCTTACTTTCTTAAATTTAAGGTCATTTTTTTCATGTAAATTCCTATGAAAGTGTCTAAATCAATATTTTAAATATAAAAGTATAGAATGAGAATACATGTAGTATTTTTCTTTTTCAAGGTATATGAACTCGTCACAGTCCTACACATCTTTGATCCGCCACTCTGTCAGCCAGCACATCCGGGTCGGGTCGCAAAAGCCGGTGGTGGCGGGGTTAGACGTTGACGAGTGATGCATTTATTGACCGGCGTGGTCCCACTTGCTCAGCAAAGTATGCATTGCGGACCCCGCCGTCACTTTCTGTTATTTAGACAATTCAAAAATAAAATAAAATACATTATCACAGTACACAAATAAATACATAAATAAATAAATAAATAGATTCCCTCAAATTCTTTAAAATCGTATTTTACTGGAGATCGAATGATGAATGAATTTGGCTCGGGTTGATAAGATCGATTGAACACGTCATTATTACGCAGAAAATTTTAGATAACAAAGTTAATTTGTATTTTTTGAAGAAAAAATATTTATTTATTTATTTTGGTAATGCTTTTAATTTCATTGAATTTTCAAAAATGGCAACTGATAATATTAGAATTCTTCTCCCAATAATATTAGAATTCTTATCCCAATAATATTAGAATTCTAATATTAGAAATGAATGGCTCAAATGCTTGCTCAATACCGCAATCCAAGCTTTTATGAAAGAAAGCTTAGATAATAAAAGAATGAAAAATTTTACGATGAGTATTGATAAGTATAATAAGGGATAACTCTAAAGGTCCGCACGGGCATAGATCAATGGTTCTGTGGGCAGTATTTGGAAGAAAATATTAATATGGAAATTATGTTCAAGGTTGGCAGATTCTTTGTGTGCACCGACATTTGGCTCTATCTGCTGAATCCCATTGAGTTGATTTACATCCTCTCAAATACTTTGTCAGATTGGAGATTCAACCTATTGGGGAAGGGATCACTCTAAAGTGTGTAAATAATAAAATGAATTTTTTTTTTGAAAGTAAATAATAAAATGAATTAATTAGTCTTTATAATAAATCATTATTTTCACATAAAAGTTAATGCCCCATAATTCCGTAAATGTTTATATTAGATGACTAGTAGTCATTCTTGTTGTCTTACTAGTAATTATTATTATTGTCTTATCGAGTGTGTAGTTTTTCATTACGTTTTCATATTGAGCACACATAATTTATAAATTATAAATATGTAACATAACTATCAGTTTATACTCTTAGTTGCAACAAAACACAATTTTAAATTTGGCATTACAACGAACCTATTTGTGAATGCTCTCATGTGTCTTTGATCTCCTTCTTCTTAGCAGGCAACTATGGTTGTACTTTAGCTCAATTGTTTCAATTTGTTGGTATCAAAGATTCAAACTTATGTGAAAAGTTATGACTGACTTGAATTTCTCGTCATTTTAAAGAAAAAAAAAATTATTGTGCACATATTATTTTGAACTTATCGAAAAGCAAATAATTTATACATATAAATTTTTAATGGAGACGGAATACATATTTCAAATCTTTAAAATAGTTTAAGGTTACAATTTTTGGTAATTTGGTTGATATGCAATTGCAATGACGTGTTTGTTTCTTTTTTGTCTTTGTTCATTGTACGGAAACAATATCACAATTTCCTATATTTATACTCATTAATATTTTTACCAATTTAAAATTTTCCAAAAAAAAAAATGGAATTTTCCAAAAGAAATATCAAAATTTTACACGAAGAAGAAAGGAAAATGGGGGAAAGAGAAAAGCAACGCGTTTTTTCGTCAAAGAACAACGCCTACTGTTCTGTCTGTCTGTCTGTCTCCTCTGTCCTCCCACTCTGATCAAAAGAAGCAAACGAAAATTAGGGTTGGGGTTTGTTGTTGTTTTTTTCCCAGCAAAACCTCAAGTTCTGTACTTCTATATCCAAATCAAAGTTGGGAGAGCACGGGCGTTCGGCTTTTTTTCGAGGACCCTTTTTGGGGTTTGGAAATGGGTCATTGTTCTTTTGTGATCAAATGGTTCCAACTTCACAAGCTTCTAACGCTCATTTTGATCTTCTCCTATGCCGCCTTGGGGTTGGGTTCGGACCAGTCGGCTCTCCTGGAGTTCAAGAGCTCAGTTTCGGACGCTTCTGGAGCTTTGTCGAGCTGGAGCTCAAGCAATTCTCATCATTGTTCGTGGGTGGGAGTTTCCTGCGATTCGAATTCCCGGGTCGTGGCTTTGAATATCAGCGGTGGAGGTAATTCGGGTTCTTTTTATTGTGATAATATTGCTAAATTCCCGCTGTATGGGTTTGGGATTAGGAGGGGTTGCTCGAATAGTAGTGTGAAACTTGTTGGTAAACTATCTTCAGCTATAGCGAAACTCACTGAACTTCGAATTTTATCACTGCCTTTCAATGAATTGAGTGGTGAAATACCTGTGGGTGTTTGGGGTATGGAGAAGCTTGAAGTTTTGGATCTGGAAGGGAATATGATTTCTGGGTTTTTGCCTTCTGAGATTAAAGGTTTGAAGAATTTGAGGGTTCTTAACCTGGGTTTCAACAAGATTGTGGGGAGCATTCCAAATTCTCTATCAACTTGTGTGGGTCTGCAAGTCTTAAATTTGGCCAGGAATCAGGTGAACGGGTCGATTCCAGGTTTCGTTGGTGAATTCAGTGATCTGAGGGGGATTTACTTGTCGTTTAATCTGTTTATTGGACCGATTCCTAGTGAGATCGGGATGAACTGTGAGAACCTCGAGCATCTAGAGCTAGCAGGTAATGGATTAACCGATGTGATTCCAAAAAGTTTAGGGAATTGCAGGCGGTTGAAATCGCTCTTGCTGTATTCTAATATATTGGAAGAGGTTATCCCACCCGAACTTGGTCAATTGAATCAGCTTCAGGTTCTTGATGTGTCGAGGAACAGCCTGAGTGGTGCGATACCTTCTGAGTTGGGAAATTGCACCAAGTTGTCGATTCTTGTGTTGTCAAACACGTGGGATGTTCTTCCCAACGCTTCTTCGGCTGTGAAATCGGCCTCGTCTAGTGATGATTTTAACTTCTATGATGGCACGATCCCTGCAGAGGTTACGAATATTTCTAGTTTGCAGATGGTTTGGGCTCCCCGAGCGATTCTCGAAGGAAAGCTGCTTAGCAGTTGGGGTGACTGCGAGAGTCTGGTGATGGTTAACTTGGCCCAGAATTTCTTCATGGGAGAATTCGGGGAAGCATTCAGTAACTGCAAGAAGCTTCGGTTTCTTGATTTGAGCTTCAATAGGCTGACTGGACCACTTCCCGAAAAACTTCAGGTTCCTTGCATGACCATGTTTGATGTGAGTGGGAATCTTCTTTCCGGTTCTATCCCCAGATTTCCGAACAATACTTGTTCTGGCTTTAATGGAGATCGAATTGAGCTCTATGATGCATCATCTGCCTATCTATTGCTTTTTGCTCGCCGAGCTCTTCAGGATGCCACTTCGTCGTTATTCGAAGACGGTTCTGCCCTTGCGGTGGTTCATAATTTCGGTGGCAACAACTTTACGGGCCAGCTACCCTCAATTCCCATAGCTCGTGAAATGTTAGAAGAGCCAACTGTTTATGCATTTCTTGCTGGTGGTAATAGATTCACTGGACCTTTATCTGAAACCATCTTCGAGAAGTGCCATCAAGTGAAAAGTATGATTATTAATGTGAGCAATAACGGGTTGTATGGTCATATTCCAGCCGATATTGGTTCTAGTTGTGTATCGCTTAAACTTTTGGATGCCTCCAAGAATCAGATTGCGGGGACCATTCCTCCCACTGTCGGGAATCTTGTTTCTCTAGTCTCTCTCAATCTAAGTCGGAATATGTTGCAGGGTCCAATCCCAAGCAATTTCGGGTTAATTAAGGATCTCCGGTATCTCTCTTTAGCTGGAAACAATCTTAGTGGCTATATTCCTACAAGCCTGGGCCAGTTGCACTCTTTGGACTCTCTCGATCTTTCTTCGAATTCTTTGACCGGTGAGATCCCGAGAGAGTTTGTAAATCTGAGGAACATGACTACCCTTCTTCTCAACAATAATCGGTTGTCGGGACAGATACCTACTGGCTTTGCAAATGTCACCACGGTTGCAGTGTTTAACGTGTCGTATAATAACTTGTCGGGGCCACTGCCTCGCAATAACGACCTGATGAAATGCAACAGTGTCATCGGGAACCCTCTCCTGCAATCCTGTCGTATCTTTTCTCTTGCTTCTCCATCCCCCGATCAGCCTGAAATATCAGCGGATTCGACTTTCTCTCCATCTAAAGGTTCGACTGAAGGGGGAAGAAGTGCGGGATTAAGTTCGATCGAGATTGCAGCTATAACATCTGCAGCTGCTATTGTCTCGGTCCTCTTTGCTCTGATCATCCTTTTCTTTTACACCCGAAAGTGGAGCCCGAGATCCCGAGTTGCTGGATCCACTAGGAAGGAAGTCACAGTCTTCAATGAAATCGGGGTGCCAGTAACGTTTGAAACCGTTGTTCAGGCCACCGAGAATTTCAACAATGGAACCAATTGCATCGGTTATGGAGGTTTCGGGGCTACATACAAAGCCGAGATTGCTCCGGGAGTTTTAGTTGCAGTAAAACGGCTAGCTGCAGGTCGTTTCCAAGGATTTCTACAATTTGACGCCGAAATTAGAACACTCGGGAGGCTTCGGCATCCGAATCTCGTGACATTGATCGGGTATCATGCCAGTGAATCCGAAATGTTTCTTATTTATAACTACTTGCCGGGAGGGAATTTGGAGAAGTTCATCCAGGAGAGGCCCACGAGGGCCGTGGATTGGAGAATACTTCACAAGATAGCTCTCGACATAGCCCGGGCACTTGCTTATCTACACGATCAATGCGTGCCTCGTGTGCTTCACCGTGATGTAAAACCGAGCAATATACTGTTAGATGAGGCCTACAATGCATATCTATCCGACTTTGGATTGGCCCGACTTCTCGGGACTTCAGAGACACATGCCACCACGGGTCCCGCTGGAACATTTGGATATGTTGCTCCCGAATATGCAATGACTTGCCGTGTCTCTGACAAGGCCGATGTCTACAGCTATGGCATCGTGTTGCTCGAGCTAATCTCCGACAAGAAGGCGCTCGATCCCTCGTTCTCGAGCTATGGGCACGGCTTCAACATCGTCTCGTGGGCCTCCATGCTCTTAAGGCAAGGTCGCGCCAAGGAGTTCTTCACCGCCGGGCTTTGGGATTCGGGCCCTCACGACGACTTGGTGGAGCTGTTACACTTCGCGGTTATATGCACAGTCGAGACCCTCTCCACCAGGCCTTCGATGAAACAAGTTGTGAGAAGATTAAGGCAACTTCAACCCCCTTCTTGTTAGCAGCTCGGGCAACATTGCGAGATTCATAGGAAAGGTATATCGCTAAATCCCACTTGTAATTTATAACCTTTGCAGTTTGTAGGGAAGAGAGTCCGGGTTTGAGTTTTTAGCGATTGTTGTACATTGTAGTATAGCTTTGCCCCCATTCTTTTTCCATGTTCTGTGCCTTGTAGGGGGTTCACCAATGCATCTATAGACTATAGAAGAGTGCAGATAATTATCTCCAGAGTTTTGTTACTTCGTATACATGTACCTCACCTTTACTTGTTGCTTGTTCAATTAAGATGAAAATAGGGAAGCATCTTCTGCAGATTTTCTTGATTTTTCAATCAGGCAGTGCAAGAACAGCTGCAAGTTTCATGATGAAAATTGGGAGAATTTCTGCAGATTTTCTTGATTTTTCTAATAGGCTGTTCAAGAACATAGACAGATAGACTGTTGGTCGAGTCGTTGGCTTAATAACCACAAAGTTACAAGTTCAAGTTCGGCTCATAGATTTTCTTGGTTTGAACTGATCAGCTTTGAACAAATTAAGTTGATTTACTTTTGTGCTGCTTTGTTGGTTAGAGTCACAACGCTAAATTTACTTAATATCGCATTAATTACTAGGACTTTTTGGATTTACTTGCGGCCGCAAAAACTAGGAAGTCAGGAATTTCAAAACACGTTAAGGAATTAACTTATCATGGCTCCGACCTGCTCGTGTGCATGGGCACCACGTGTCATACATGCCGGGAGACGGCATGTACTTCCTGTAACTTTCTATAAATAGTACATTAATTGTCCTATAGAGGAGGCTTTTTTGGATTTATGTGTTTATTTCTTACTTAACTCTTAGGGCTCGTTTGATTCGCAAAAAATATTTTAAAAGAAGAGGAGGCTTTTTTGGTTGGTGGAAAAAGAATTACTGGGAATACTAATTTTATTGTTTGGTTGAATTTGGAATTGTAAGGAATAATGAGTATAAAAATTTATATCCCTGCAAATTAATAAAAGTAATATAATTAAAAAAGAAAGTAAGGGTAAAATAGACAAATCTATTTACTTTTTTCTTCCCATCTTTCATGGACAACAAAATCTTTGGTCCAATTAAAGATTTTGTTTTCCTCAAATTTAAAGAATTCATTTCCAATAGAAAATAAATTTCATGAACTAAGCACTAAAAAACAACGTTTTCCTTCATTTTTAAGGAAAATGTTTTCCAAACATCCACTTAGTAACTCGGGGGGTTTTCTGACCTTACATCATTTCCCCAGCTCTAAGCTTAAGCCGTAAACCAATAAACAGAATAGAGAAGCATCCGTTCACAGTGGTGTATTAAATTCGACATAGACTTATTAACCTTTAATTTAAAGCAACAATCAGTCATAAACAACCTAAATTTCTTTTTCTTTTTTTTTTTTTTTTTTTTTAATAATAATCCCCAATTTATATACTCTCGATAATGGCGGCAGATTTTCATCAATGACTCAGAAAAGAAGAAAAGAGCAGTTCCAACTTTGATGGGATCTGAAATCTGTACAAATGCATAGAGCTTTGAATAGGGTAAAAAAAAATCAAAATCTACTGATAACTGCGTTCTTGCGAGAGCTCTGTTGTTTGCATACAGATAAAAGAGGAAAAACAACATTAATCTCAAATCGCACCCTCCATTTTCGGAGTGGTAACCATTAAAACAGACAAGACGGGGAAACGATGATATGCTTCAACGGGTGCGCCACGTCACCGCCGCCGGCGTGCTTCACGAACTCCGCCGGCGACAGAAAGTTCCCATGGCAGACGCATACTATCCTCACTTCCTCCCCCTTCCGATATCTGTACAAGAACCCCTCTATCTTCTTCCCCTCCGGCCCGTCCCCTCTCGTGGTCACACAAGGCATGTTAAACAAAGCATTCCTCACCACCACTTCCTTTGAATCCTTCCCGGAGTTGCCGGAGTTATTCACTGCGGGCTCGACGAGGGTGGCGGCGGGCCGCTGCTCGAGCTCCCGGGAGTGGACGCTTGACGGGCTTCGGGCTTCAACATTCTTACCACACACTGATACAATCAAGACATAAAACAATTAGAAACATTATGGATTTCAATGATCTGAACATATAAAGTTAAGGGTTTTAAAGCATAAAAGTTAGGCATGTTGTAATCATGAAAGCTTTATTGCTTAATTAATGAACACAAAAGGTAAATCAACTTAGATTATCTATAACTGATCGGCTCATATCAAAACTAATAGGCCATTAATGAACACAAAAGGTAAATCAACTTAGATTATCTATAACTCATCGGCTCATATCAAAACTAATAGGCCATTTCTGGCTCTTGTGAACCTAACCAGTAAAGGACCACAAGAAGCTGATTGTCTATATCTGATTGGCTCAGATCAAGACTAATAGGCAATTTTTGGCCCTTGTGAACCTAATCGGTAAAGGACCACAAGAAGTAAAGTAACTTAGGTTAGCCATGACTGATCGGCTAAAAACCAAGAAGACTAATAGGTCGTTCTTGGATAAAGATTGTAGTCTAAGATATTCATAATTGACGGGCTCAAACCAAACTCTTGAAGATTACAACTTTATTACTGTACAAAAGAGATGAGTACAGAGCTAAGCAGATTGTAAACACAAGATTGAAGAAGGGTTGATACCTTGTAAAGGTTGACTGTCAAAATCGGAAATCCCAGAAGATCCACTGCCTTGAGAAACTGAGGAGCCCTGTGAGGAAGGCAATGCGTTTCCATTACTCAAAACTGGAATCAAACCGTTGCCATTTTCTTCAGAATGAGGAGGATCTTCTTTGTCCAGTTTCTCCCTCACAACCCTCACGTTTTTCAGCTTCTCCATCCGCTTTCTCTTCGCCTCCATGCGCTTCTGCGACTGCGCCTCCTTCCTCCTCCGCCACTCCTCCGTCTCCGCCGCCTCCGCCGGCAGCGAGCACGTCCTACTCAGCGGCGGCGCGTACGGAGAGAATGCACGCGCCCCCCCGTTGAGCGCGAAGCTCGATATTGAAGAACAGCGTTTCAGCTTCTGGGCTCTATTCGGGTCGACCCCGAATTTCCCGTTCAGTGAAAGCCCCAGGCTGAGCTCAATCCCCCCCTCCTCCCCTCCGTCGGCCGCCGCTTCTCTACCGCCGCCGTTTCTCTCCTTCGTCTGTATTCTCCGATCAAAATTCCCCGGAAAGCTGCCGCCGTTAACGCATAAATGCAACGGATCTCTAGAAACACCGCTCGCCAACGAGAAGCACCCCATCCCCCGAAGTTCTTCCGCCTCCGCCATTAACTAACAAACAATCCCTACCGGAAAATTGATCCTTTCAAGTGAAAAAAAAAAAAAAAAAAAAGGAAGGCTTTTTCAGCATAAATTCAAAATCCCACAAATCCCCTACACTAAACGAACACAACAATTATCCCAGACGTTTTGAAGTTTTTTGAGTCGAGAATTCGCCGGAAAAACAAGAATTGCCCAGAGAGGGTAGAAAACCAAAAGATATATAAAACACAGAAAGGCGAAATTTGTAGAGTGATTTTTTTTTTTTTTCCTCAATTGCGGTGGCGCGGCGGAAATGACTATAACGCCCCCGATTGCGAAACGTAAATGCGTGAGCGATTGACACGTGGTGGGACTGCACAGCTCGGGAAGGCCCACGTGGTTTCGACAGCCTGGTTTCGCGGACGACGTCAAACATGTGTCCTCTCGCTTCACAAGTAACGGGTAAAGTTACCGGCAAGACCGACACGTATCGGTCTCTGCCCTCCCCTAGGGCTGCCACGTGGCCAGACATTCTCGGCCTCGTAAAGCCGCGACGCCTCTCCCTTCTCCCTATATCTAACGTTCTCGCTTTCTTCGGTGAGTGTCTAGCTGTCATGCGGTAGATGTCGTGGCGGCTCCTACGTTTGAAACGTGGCAAACAGTCGTTGCTTTTGGATACTGTTGGCGATTGCGTCTCTTCAACCTACGCCTTTCATGACATTATTCGTGATGGTTTTAATTCAGCTAGTCCGATATAAATGCCCAAACGTGTCAATTTAGGTATCATATCATACATTGTTTAATAAATTTACTCGAATAAATACTGCAACTGAGTCTAAAATTTGTAGTTAGGTTCAAGTGTTACTGATAGTATGAATTCGCTGTGTGAAGTACAAATACGTACGAACTGATAGGTCGAGTCGTATTCAGGTCCTGTTATAGTCTATTTGTTGGTTTAAGTCTAGAGTTTGGATGACCACTCCGACCAAAATAGGTCGGGATTGGGCCCAAGACAGCGAAGTACTACTACGACCGTGATTTTAACTCGTCATAGCATTTAGGTCAGGAATATCTAGGTAATGGTCAGTCAAGGTCGAGAATGATTCATCTCAGTGACCTGACCGGATACCGAGCAAGTACACGGTATGTAGAAGGAGGTATACTTTAAGAATATTTCTTATCAGTTACGTGTTTAAAGAGTTATTGATTATTCGAGTAAACATTATTCCAGTATATGAATAGCTGCGTGTGTCTTGTGACGACACTAATTCAATATGTGAACGGTTACTTTTGTCTTAGAAGTTAGAAGTGATGACAGTGAGAACAGCTCACGTGTCACGGCACAATAAATCAATATTTGTACGGTCACTTTTGTCTTAAAAGTTAGAACTGACGACAAGGAGAACAATTTAATTGTCTGTCTCGGAGCAATAAATCAATATCTGTATCGTCACTTTTGTCTTAAAAGTTAAAGGTGATGGCACTGACCAGAGTCATGTTCATCTCATAGGTGTTGATGACAATTATAGACCTCTTCCTATAAAAAACATTTCAAATTTGAATCTTGGTTCGTGACAATTAATTATAATTGTCTTTTTTTTTTCTTTTTCTTTATATCCTTTTACGTACAAAGAGTTTAACCTAACTTGGAGGTGATACCAAATTGGTAGATCTCATATTCAAATTGCCTGTGATGACAGTGAGAACAGTTCACGTGTCTCGGCACAATAAATCAATATTTGTACGGTCACTTTTGTCTTAAAAGTTAGAACTGATGACAAGGAGAACAATTTAATTGTCTGTCTCGGAACAATAAATCAATATCTGCATCGTCACTTTTGTCTTAAAAGTTAGAATTGATGACAAGGAGAACAATTTAATTGTCTGTCTCGGAACAATAAATCAATATCTGCATCGTCACTTTTGTCTTAAAAGTTAAAGGTGATGACACTGGCCAGAGTCATGTTCACCTCATAGGTGTTGATGACAATTATAGACCTCTTCCTATAAAAAAAAATCCAAATTTAAATCTTGGTTCGTGACAATGAATTATAATTGCCTTTTTTTTTTTTTTTTCTTTATATCCTTCTACGTACAAAGAGTTTAACCTAACTCGGAGGTCATACCAAATTGGTATATCACATATTCAAATTGCCTGTGATGACAGAGAACAGTTCACGTATCTCGGCACAATAAATCAATATTTGTACGGTCACTTTTGTCTTAAAAGTTAGAACTGATGACAAGGAGAACAATTTAATTGTCTGTCTCGGAACAATAAATCAATATCTGCATCGTCACTTTTGTCTTAAAAGTTAGAACTGACGACAAGGAGAACAATTTAATTGTCTGTCTCGGAGCAATAAATCAATATCTGTATCGTCACTTTTGTCTTAAAAGTTAAAGGTGATGACACTGGCTAGAGTCATGTTCACCTCATAGGTGTTGATGACAATTATAGACCTCTTCCTATAAAAAAAATTCAAATTTGAATCTTGGTGTTGACAATGAATTATAATTGCCTTTTTTTTTTTCTTTTTCTTTATATCCTTCTACGTACAAAGAGTTTAACCTAACTCGGAGGTCATACCAAATTGGTAGATCTCATATTCAAATTGCCTGTGATGACAGTGAGAACAGTTCACGTGTCTCGGCACAATAAATCAATATTTGTACGGTCACTTTTGTCTTAAAAGTTAGAACTGATGACATGGAGAACAATTTAATTGTTTGTCTCGGAACAATAAATCAATATCTGCATCATCACTTTTGTCTTAAAAGTTAGAATTAATGACAAGGAGAACAATTTAATTGTCTGTCTCGGAACAATAAATCAATATCTGCATCGTCACTTTTGTCTTAAAAGTTAAAGGTGATGACACTGGCCAGAGTCATGTTCACCTCATAGGTGTTGATGACAATTATAGACCTATTCCTATAAAAAAAATTCAAATTTGAATCTTGGTTCGTGACAATGAATTATAATTGCCTTTTTTTTTTCTTTTTCTTTATATCCTTCTACGTACAAAGAGTTTAACCTAACTCGGATGTCATACCAAATTGGTAGATCTCATATTCAAATTGCCTGTGGTGCAGTGGGGTTAATGATTCTGCACTATGCACATTTATTCCTTGAGTTCTTTGGTTATTTGATTGTCATATCATATTTAAAATCAATTAGTGATAAGTATATGGACACCATTTAACCACATCTATGATAAGCTACCGTGCCACATCTCAAATTGAAGTCGTGGCTGAACTTGACCTATACCCAATAGTTCAAACATTCACCTTCCTATTATAAACTAGTTTTGATTGCTCATAAACACTGTCCTATAAATCGTGATGTTCTAAACCTCGTGTTGGATGACTATCCTAGTACTTAACATCCAACCCAAGCAACCTTTATTAATTACTAAATACTCATAATATATTATAAAAACTTTAAGATGAAACCTCAATTCATTTATTTATACAGCTTGGAGGGAATTAGTTTCTATTTATAACTTGCACTTCTTTCCATTTAATTCTTAAGAAATTATTAAAAGTTCGCTTATAAATAATTTTTTTCATGTGTCTATAAATTTCTATAAACGCTCATCAAATCAGGTAGTACATTTGATAGCTAGGTAATATATTTTTCAATCAAAGTGCCCGGAGTGGTATTCAAAATCTCCTCCAAATATTTGTAATATTCTCCATTCGGATTTGAATTAATAGTATTTTACTTGTTCTTAAAAAAAAAAAAAAAAATCATTTCTTTAGACATTCTTGCTTTGGGACCTGTTGCACCTGCAAAAACTTCATAGGGGAGAATTGACCATTCACCCAAGCTTTTTATGGCAAAAAAGAAGCCATTGGAGCAATGTGTTAGTGGATCCAACACAGCACATGACCAAGTGGGCGATTAGACAAATTTCTTTTGTACTTTGGGCAATTAAAAAAAACATTAAAAATAGGGAATATTTAAAAACCGACCTATTCAACATTATATCATTTACCGACCGGACAATGGGACATCAGCACGAGAAAGCATTGTTATGACTTACAAAATAAAGTGATTTAGTCCAAAATGAATGAAATAAACGATGGTGTGAGTAAAACATAATTTTTATATTAAAAAGTTATGAGTTTGATTATTGTGAAAAAGTCTTTGTCGGTCAAGTTAGTAATATAATATATGATAATGTGATTTATTTCTCCTTATTTAGTTACTATCAAGTTATGATTGTGAATTTTCATGTCACTCATAATAATAATAATAATAATAATAATAAGTGATTTAATAGTCAAATATTAATTGTCCATGCAACTTGGCAACTTGCTTAGTGCTTACCATATCCTTAATACTATACTGCAATTTGCAAAAGTTATGATGTCAATTCCCGACAATATATGTTTAGATTATGCTAATGACAATGACAGCAATATAACCTTGCTAGTGCCCAAGTCAAATGCAAAGATTTTCTCTGTTGATTCATGATTTTAAGAATATTACTTAAGTAATTAAACAACAAACTTTATTTTGCACTGCACATCAATGAATAAACACTTGAAATTTATAGGGCAATTAATATTAGATCGTCTTGAGCTTTTAATTCTTTATTTATAATAATGCTTTCATATTTACTTTTCAATAATGAAATGTAAAAGAGAATAATGCTATTTTCCTTTCATAATTTATCGCGTAATGTTTACTTCTTGACAATTTGAAATTATTAATTAAATTTTTAAATGACAAAAAATCAACAATCACAATCTGATAATGGGTAAACTTGCTCTTGGTAATACCTTGCAAGTTATATATGAAAGGTACCTTATTTTCTCACATGTCAACAAACTAAATTTTTGTGATTGAATATATAAATATTATTAGTCTACGGATATAACGTACCATTAATTTCTAAAATAAGGATCAATTAATAGAATCCTTAATCCCAAAAGAACAAGGCTTTATGTGAATTTGTGTGGTCTAATCAACACCATCCAATTAAAAATTTACACGATCTAAATTTGTTTTCTAAAATCATGAAACTTTTTAAAAATTGTCACAAAAATTGCTAAAAAATAATATACTATCCAAAAAAATAAAAAAATAAACACCATCAGATCTCACAAAATCAACGACAAGTTCACACCAAAAGACATATTATTATCACCTTAATATCATTCCAATTAATAGATATGGTAAATTAAATACATTTATGAAATTTATTTAAGAACTAATTTCACTTTTGGTCCCACGGCTTTAGAGGTTCTATCATTTTTGGTGCACAACTTTAAATTTTTTCAATTTTGGTGTCTAATTTTGTTATTTTTATCAATTTTGATCCTTTCGACCAAATTGACTGCGAAATATTGCTGGATTTTACATTTTAGGGGCAAAATCGTCATCCCAAGGAAAGATATTCAATATCCAAACAAAATAAAAATCATGTTAAGAGAAATATAAGAGTTTGGCAATCGTCGATGCTATAAATCTCATAGATCTGTGTCTAGTTTCTGTCCGTCTTCCCAATTATTCTCATCGATCAAACACCTATAGATATGATTTTAGAGTGATTTTGTTTAGATATTGAAGATGTTTCCTTGGGATGACGATTTTACCCCTAAAAATATAAAATCCGGCAATATTTCATCGTCAATTTGGTTGAAAGAACCAAAATTGATAAAAATAACAAAGTTAGGCACCAAAATTGAAAATTTTTAAAGTTGTGCACCAAAAGTGATAGATCCTCTAAGGTCGTGGGACCAAAAGTGAAATTAATTCTTTATTTAAACATAAAGACACGTAGGAATGACATGACATAGGATGGTACAAGTGGTCCATAAAGAATCTGCGAAAATACGCAAAGACAAAAGTGACCGAGAAAGATATGACGGTGGGCCCCCATGGAGCTCCAACTTGTAGTTTGCTATTCTGAGACGCCCGACACGTGGAGGATGGTGAGTTATGGTAGTACGCGTGTCAGCGTACGGTTGCACATTGACAGCTAAAACGGGTTGCAACTTGCTGACACTACGTGGCCAATTGCATTAAAATTATTTAGAATTCTATTACATATAATAAATCTGTACATTTTAATATATACTCCTATATATATATATATATATATATAGAGGTTCATATGAGAACTTATATTAACATGTGAACTTGAGATTTAATCTGGATTCTTTATCTAAGTTAGTAGATGGTGCATGTCATATATAACACAATCCACACACGTAGTACACTGCAAACACAATGCACACACGTTGTGCATCACGTCCTGATTACTGTGAGACTAGTGGAGTAGGTAAATTGTGAAATTTGTCTTAATTGACATATATGTCTCAATTGTTTGTACACTTACGTTTACAACAAAGCTAAATCTTCTTCCAAAAGTTTGAATACCCAACCCCAGTGCCCTCCCCCCCCCCCCCTCCTCCCACCCCCCACACACATCTGACTCGATACACAAGGAATCTGTCTGTTTTGGGCATAATTCTCACACTAGGGCCAATGCAGGTGCACACATGAAATCTGTCCACTTTGAGCAATTAGACATAATCCTACACTGTCGTTATCAAAGTTTGAACTTTAATCTCTTTCCTCAAATATTACATTCTGAATCAATGAGTTTAATCAGTGCGGGTCGTAAAATCTATACACACTATACCACTGCTAAGAAAACAAAACTAATGAAATTTAGTGTAGTTTAACTTTAAAGGATTCATAATTCATGGCTCTCCGAGAAAATTATTAATATTATTCCAAAATTTTTAAAAATGTTAACAATAATGCACTGTATAATTATCATTTTGGGACCCATGCGTCATTCTCCAGAGTGTATGCTAGTCCTAATCCACCGTTTGGTGACGGCGAGTCATTTTCTAACGAATATTGATGGAATTGGTTTTTGACAACTATGTTACACCTAAAGTAAGGTTTAACGACATTCAGCCACCAAACACGCCTTAAAAGTAATATCTTTCAAATGTCGCAATTGAGGACTTAACGATAACAAACCTCACCAAAACAACTTCATCCCCTATGAATCTCAATTGAAAAAGAAATCACTAATATTGAAAGTGTGCCTTGAATCTTGAATGCAAGACGATATTAATGTTTTACTTGATTTTATATTAAGTTATAATCATATCCATTAATTTAGTTATTTATCAATAATAAATAACGAAAATTAAGTGCAGAAAATAAATCAAGTACACAATAAATTGTTACGCAGTTCGGAGCGCTTCTCCTACGTCTGCGGGGCAACCCATGTATGCCCAATCCACTATAGATATTCACCAAGGAGTTTTACAAAAGGTAAGTACAAATGGCTATCAGTCGTTACTATCACAGCTCTTCCTAACATCTACTCAGGACTGAACCGTGCATGCCTTAACAATCTTTAAGTGAAGCTTCAGCTGACCCAAGTACAGATAGTACATCTCAAAATAAAAACCACATAGAACAATGTAATAAAATAGATTAAGAAGATAGCACTGTATAGAATTTCCCCACTCTCAATTTGGCAGTTCTCAATTCGTCAGTTTCCATAATGGGATGCCTTCATTTTATAGTAATAATTACTCCACCAGCTTGATTCATATTAATAGCATGTCATTTGCTTCGAAGAACCACAACCACTCTTTTAAATAGTTTTAATTTTGAAATCCGCATAATAAGCATCCACCAAATACAAGTTCTGCTGACTTTCCTTTCTCATGTAACCAATAATTAATAGTCATTCAAATAAATATCATATGATAGGAAAGGGTCCAAAGAGCTCATCCTAACTTAAATCTATTTAAAATAAAATAAATTAAATTAGCCAACATAAGTTTTAGAGTGTACTAACTTTGTACACTTAGAAATATAATATTTTTTATATACTTAAAAGATCATTTTTAAAATTATATTTTTAATATATTACCTAAAAATAAACTTAAAATACATTAAAAATAAACATTCTGCATATTTTACTTCGTGCCTTGCATTATAATTGAAATGAATTCTGAGTGAAAGTTTGTGAGCAAGGACATATGAGACCCATGAGCAAAATATTAAATTGCCCTCATCATTTACCTATTAATATTTTCCCGCTACTTCTTTTCCGTAATTTGATAGGAAAGATCGAAATTGTTAAAATTCGAATAGCTGTGGAGTCAAATGAATAGTTTTTAAACTTGTGAACCCCAATAGTCATAGGACCAAAAGTGTTATATCTTTTAAATGTTATAATTGATAACTTAACAATAACAAACCTCATCAAAACAACTTCATCCACTATGTAACCAAATTGGAAAATAAATCACTTACATAATGATTCATTTTTAGTACGTATACTAGAAGATTATTTTTTAAAAAATTTATTTTTAATATATTACCTTAAAATGCATAGAAAATAAACATTTGGTATACTAAAAATTAACATTTATTACCCATGGACCATGGTCTATAGTATACTTTGCCTATCTTACTCCATGCATTGAATTCTAGTAGAAATGGAATAAATTGTACAGGCACGACCATCTTAATTGATTTCTGAGTGGAAATTCGTGAACAATGTTGCATTAGACATATGATCGAGTTTTAATTGTCGTAGTGTGAGAATTTCACTTTATTGTCTTTAAGGTCGGTCATGGTCGAGAAATGTCCCTTGTGCGCTACTAAGTACATACCGAGCATGTATAGAACTACACATCCTGGGTGGGTATATTTCCAAACACAACTAATGATGTTTTTATGATGCATTTAATTTCATTTAATTTACATTATAGTTTTAACACAACACAATTAAAGTATCATTTTAGGGTCTGTTTGGAAAGCAGGAAAATGACTTCTGGAAAATGTTTTCTGGAAAATGAGTCATTTTTTGGAAAATATTTTTTTTCCAGTGTTTGGTTGCATTCTGGAAAACTGTTTTTGTGTGTTTGGTTCATTTTCTGGAAAATGAGTAGAATTGTATAATTAAATATTTTAATTATAATATTACAACATGTATAATAATATAATAATAATAATTTTAAATATAATAAAAAAATAACTTATAATATATCAAAAATATTATGGTGGTGGTGGTGGTGTTATTTGTTATAATAATAATAATAATAATAATAATAATAATAATAATAATAATAATAATAATAATAATAACTGGTGGTGGTGGTGATGGTGTGGTGGCGGTGGTGGTATGGTGGTGGTGGCGGCGGCGATGGTGGTTGCGGTGGTATGGTGGTGGTAGTGGTGGCGGCGACGGTGGTTGCGGTGGTATGGTGGTGGTGGTGGTGGCGGTGGCGATGGTGGTTGCGGTGGTATGGTGGTGGTAGTGGTGGCGGCGACGGTGGTTGCGGTGGTATGATGGTGGTGGTGGCAGTGGTGGTATGGTGGTGGTGGCGGTGGCGATGGTGGTTGCAGTGGTATGGTAGTGGTAGTGGTGGCGGCGACGGTGGTTGCGGTGGTATGGTGGTGGTGGTGGCGGTGGTGGTATGGTTGTGGTGGCGGCAGCGTCGGTGGTGGTGGCGATGATTGCGGTGGCGGTGGTGGCGGCGGCGGTATGGTGGTGGCGGTGGCGGCGGCGGCGGTGTGATGGTGGTGGTGTGGCGGTGGTATGGTGGTGGTGGCGGTGTTGCGGTGTATGGTGGTGGTTGCGGTGGTATAGTGGTGGTGGTGGAGACAGTAGTGGTGGTGATGGTGGTAGTGAAGTGGTGGTGGTATGGTGGTGTGATGTTGGTGTAAAAGTTCGAAAATGACTTCCTCCAAAAAAAGGGGAAGTCATTTTCCTCCAAAACAAGCCTATTTTCCAAAGTCAACGGAAAATGATTTCCGTTGACTTGATTTTCCAAGCACATCCAAACAATAGAAACTTGGAAAATGATTTCCAGAACTCATTTTCCAGGTTTCCAAACACACCCTTAATTCAAGTACAATTTTATTTGACAATATACACTCAATATGTAAAACATGTTATTGAATTTTATTTTATACATACTGTAGTTTAATTATAACACTACTAAAGTATTATTTCAATTCAATTACGGTTTCATTGCACAAACACACTCAAATATGTGAGACATTTTATTTAGTTTAATTTTATATACACTGTAGTTTCATTACAGTCCACTAAGGTATCATTCTAATTCAACTACAATTTCATTTAACAAATACACTCAATATGTGAGACATGTTATTTAGTTTCATTTTATATAGACTTTATTTTATCTTGAACATATCATAAATACAGAATTAATTAAAGGTAACGGTTGCCGTTTATTTTTGTTAAAAAAAATGGCAGCGCTTTGGACCATGATTCATAGAGCTGTATAACGAATGTATCAACTGTGTTGCAACTTGCAAATGACCATTTATATCATGCACCAGGGCGTGCATTGCATTGTGCGCCCTGATGCAAAACGACATCGTTTCATATAACTGTATAAATAAATACACATAATTGTACAAATAAACACACATAACTGTATTAAAAAAATACACATAATTGTATAAACAAATATACATAAGCACGTCAACTCCCTATTGCGCCTCCTAAAATGACGTCATTTTGAGAGGCGCTGAGCGCACAGTGATATGTGTGCCGTGGTGCAGGGTATAACGATTGCTTGCAAATAGTCTTTTGCAATACGTGTAGAAAACATTTGAGGAGCCCAATAAAATTTGTAAAGCCCATGGGCTAAAATGGAAGAGAAGGGTATTTGGGCTTAGGAAGAAAATTTTCGAGTATACAAATAGAAACCTTTGGTAATTTCAACTGCCAAAGAGGAGGATAGATCTCGTCAATCACCACCGTCACCGTCGTCGTCGTCGTCGTCGTCGTCGCCATGGCATCGAACGGAAAATCACTATTACAGACCCTAAAGCGCTACATCAAGGCCCCGTGGAACTACACCGGGCCTCAAACGAGCCCGGAGTACTTGTCCGCCGTCCCAAAGGCGACGGAGTATCGTGTTTTCTGCCCCGCCACCGAACCGGCTAAGGCCATCGTGCCTACATCTAATCCCGAAACCGTCTACGACATCAAATACTTCTCTCGAGATCAGCGCCGCAACCGCCCTCCTATCAAACGCACCGTCCTGAAGAAGGCCGATATCCAGAAGATGATGGCGGAGCAAACATTTGATGTCAACGATTTCCCCAAACCTTACTTGACTGCTAAGGTTCAGGAGGACGAAAACGCCATAGGCGGAGGCTATCAAAAATGAGGTATTCAATTTTTCGTTTTTACTTATCTGGAGCTTCATTTTAGCTGTGTTCTCTTGTCATTTTCGGAATTAGGTTCCACAGTTTATTGTTTTGCGGTTGAAAATTATGGTTTGGAATTCGATTCTAAATTGGCGATTTGATTGTTCATGTTTGAATGGATGTAAGGATTGATTGTATTCGTAATTCGCTTCACTGTTTATAAAGAGGAGTGGCTGTTATTAGATAGTTGTTGATTTAGTATTGCAAACGAATCTTGATTATCACCTTTTCTGATTTGTTTAAGGATGAATTCTGAATATGTATTGCCAGTATTGGCATTACTAACTCCTCTAAGGAGAGACAACTTTCCACCTCCCGCTTGTGATTGCAAGTGCAAACCTTTAGTTCATATTTCCGGTCCTTCCGTTCTACATATGCACAATTCAAATATGCACCATGTTGCCAGGTTTCTGAGGAAGCACACCTTTGATCCTAGTCTCTGAGTGTTGTATGTGTCATATTGATTTAGAGCATAACAATCTGCTATTCACAATTAGCAGTAATAGTCCTAAAGGATGTATAGCACTATAACATTAGAATGAAGAGTCTCCAATAAGGAGGAGTGGTGTCAGCTAACATATACTGGGTCACAAGAGTCAGGTGTGGGATATGAAGAGAATAGGTAGTGAAGGAGAATTGATAAGTTGGCGCCAAATTTTGTTCTTCGGTCTGCCATCACACTTTTGAGCCACCTTTATATGCTTGATGAATGGAAAGATTTTCCTTTTACTTGCAATGAGGTGGCCTGAACCATCCCATTTAGGTCTTCAGATCTTCAGCTTCTGAATCCTTTATCTTGCTTTTGCAAAGGTCTTATACTGTTGTACAAAACCAATTTTTTACCATAACCATAAAACATAGATTCTAAAGTAATGCGATAAAAAAAATGTTGCTGCATGTGTGAAGGCTGGATTTTCTAACTTATTCAGTATTGTCTTGAGTTATATTGTATGTACCTTTAGCCATTAACCTACCATATCCCTACAGGAATTTCAATGGGTCAAGATGCTAATTAAATTGTAGATGTTGTACTGTGCTTTCTTTCTTCCCCCTCCAAAGCCCAAAGTTTCATGCCTACCTCTCCTTCCTTTCAAAGAAATACTCAAATACCCCATTTTAAGATGGTAAAATATCTCTGCCTTGGTAATAAATGGAACACCTAGTATATGTCTATTATTTTTGGGAGTTGAATCACTTGCTGCTGTTTTATTTCTCTCACAATAGGAGACACCCATTTAACTTTTGTTTCATTTCCTTTTCTTTGTTTCTTTTAATATAATCTCTCAGTTAATCACTTAATCCCCTGTTGAACCCTTGGCTTCAGTCTGAATTATGATATGTCCTCTTTCTTTTAATTTCTTTGGTTTGGTCCGTAATCAGTGAGTTCTTTTTCTGCAGATTCATCCTTTAGTATTGACCACTTTTCAATTCAGTCTTTTCCCACAAAAATACTCACCTAAAATAAATACAAACAATGCCCCTAAATTCAAAACTTTAAACTTAAGATCAAAAGGGCGTATACATATCAGTTCACAGTTTATGGTTGTATCACTTGTATGTAATCAAATGAAAGTAAGATTAATGAACCATCATTTGATACTAACTTTTACATGATTGGAGTTGTGATAATTCTTTGCTTCTTTCCTAAGCATAGAAACCAGTTAACATGTTTTTTTTTTTTTTTTTTTTTTTCTGTTTTTTTTTTTTGGTTGAAAGTAGTGTGGCTTTACATGAACAAAAATTCCTTTCAAGTTACCATTCCCATAAATGTTAAGACAGGTCTCATCTGGTAGAGGAGAAAGCGAGCATACTTGTAGTTATCTCTTTGACATTGTAATGGATGCTATTGTGTAACTTGGAGATTTAAACAGTTGCTTTTATGCAATGACACACTATATTCTAAAAGTGGCGCATGCTGTTGAACATGGCACCGTGACCTGATTATGCCAGCCTCAAATGTTTTATCATCCCCTGCACGTACCCTCTTCCTCCTATTTTTTAAAGTCACGTTTGAGTAGCGTGGTGATCTGGTAGATTCCACAAATATCTATCTCAAGTTGTATTCAACTTCTTTTTATTTGGGTTAGCAGTCCATAGTACAGAGTCTATATACTCATTTTGTTAATTTCTTATACTAATGAAGCTGTTATACACTCTTTCGTTCCCTTTTATTTGCATAATCAACATGAAAATAACCACTGGTTTCATTGCTTGCCAGGCTTGCAATTTGAAGGCAAAAATTCTTGTTGCTGCTAATAAAGTGGAGGTGTCAGCCTATTTGTCTGCAGTTTATGCCATTGTATCCTGCCTCTTGTTTCAGTTCAACTGTTCTTTCTCATATAATCAAGTTCAAAACATTTGTAATTGGAACCCATTGGTTATAATGGGATGGTAAATGAAGTGTTTCCCTTAGAAATTTTTTGAACAATAATACCTGCAATAGTACAATAGTAATATAATGAGTTTGCATGCATCACCTCTCTCCCAAATTAAAGGGTTTGACCAATATATATTTGTTTTTCTTTCCCATGGTGAAGGCTTATATGGCTAACAATATAGAAAATTCTGAAGTGTTAGATTATATCAGGTATAAGCAGACATGAATGTCAACTTTTATTTAGGATTATATACAAAATAATAAAAAAGAATCTATAACTTGTTAAACAATGAATATTATAGGAGAGGCTTCTACAAAGCGCCTTTTGAAGAATCTTATTGACGAGTGGAAGTAATGGTTAGTTAAAGGGGAGTCTATAAGGCTCAATGCATTGTTATAGAGCAGGATAAAATCACAAATATATTTTATCCAAGGATGTGGTGAGGTACGAGAAAGGTTTAAGGTGGTTCAAGAATCCTCCCGAAATTATTTTAAGAACATTTTAGCTAAGGTTGTGGTGGGATATGAAAAAGACTTAAAAAGATTGTTTAAGAATCCTCCGAAAGTTATTCTAAGAATGTTAAAGAGAAATATGGGCAATTTATATCATGGATCAGAATTTACATAGCCTTAGTTTATAGACCCGGGATCGAAACGATGAGATACAGAATTCATACTTATAAGGTATATAATTTCACAATAAAAGACAAAAAATAACAACACAAGACACATACATACACATGTTATATATTTACTTATTTTCCAAATCTGATTTAGATACATAATTTGTGTTTATAGGCTTTCAAATCTGATTTAGGTACATAATTTGTGTTCATAGGCACAGAATTTCACAACACAAGACAGAAATTCATAGCATAAGACACAATTATTAATTTGTTTCAGGTACAAATCTCATATATTATGGTACAGAATTTCATAAAACAAGACACAAATATAGAGATGTCAATTGTATTGCACCCATCTCCCCGCCTCGCAGGGATCGGGTCGGAGATGGAGATGAGGGGAATTTTTAATTCCTCGCCGGAAACAGGACACTGATTCCCTATCCCCAGATAATTATTATGGGATGAAAATGAGGAGATTTTTCCATTCTCTCGTTGAGACAGGGACAGGAAATAGAGGAGAAAGTCGGGAGTGGGGATTGGATATGTTCCCCATCCCATCCCGCTCCCTTGACATATATCTCTACACAAAAACTAACAACATACATATACACATGTATCATGGTTCATAGTGCATTATGTACTTTAGTCCATGGTATAAGGACAGTGAGAAGATGATATGTGCTTGGTTTGCATGCTGTGCCTCCTCTTGTTACACCAAATAATTATTAAAAAATGAAAAAAAAGAAAAAAGTATATACATTATTGTCGGCGCCTAATCTTAGGTTAGAAGGTCGATCAAGTCCTATTTTGGATAATTGTAAGCATGTGGAGTTTTAATCCTTTTATGTATGGATAATGTTTAGTCATTTTCATTGAAAATAGTGTTGGTACTGCTCAATAGTATTATTTATTAATCATGCATGTGATTTTGACCTTTTTATAGGTTTCATACTAGTATACTACAAAGAACAAATATTATAATTAATGATTGAATCCATAATGTTAGGATTACTTTTACATATTCTATTTTTACTCTCAAATATCATACTTTATCATGATGCATGTGATTTTGACCTTTTTATAGGTTTCATACTAGTATACTACAAAGAACAAATATTATAATTAATGATTGAATCCATAATGTTAGGATTACTTTTACATATTCTATTTTTACTCTCAAATATCATACTTTATCATGAACTGTCTTCACAAGAAAATAAAAAAAAGTCCGCGCGGATAGCTCAACTGATCATAGAGGTAAAATTTTCAAAGAGAGAAGGGCTCTGTGCACAGTGAGCAAAGATCTAGCCTCTGTGGTACATGTTTCCTTAGGGTTGGGGTTCATCCTTTTGGAAAAAAAAATTAAAAGGGGTGAAATTCATGATTTTAAAATCTTAGCTGAAATTATGCTATTTCAGGGAGTATAGCTAGGAGAATAAAATTTTTCGCTCCCTTCAGCATTTTCGCTCTTAACTTGCAGGTTCAAGTGAATATAATAACATAATAATTCTCTAATCCCTTGTATTAGTGACATTATTTATGATTAACGAAGTTTGTTTTTGGTTTTCAAAATAATAATAATAATCTTTTAAAAATGGTAATAACTTCTCAACCAACAAAAATACACGTTTTCTTCTCGATCAACCTTGTCACACATGAGATTTTTTAATACAATTTACTTTTATTGTGTAGTTTACATGTATACTATTATAAAGGAGTAGAGTTTACTACCGGTGCACATCCTCAGATAGTGATTACAAGTTTTTCTGGTAATAAAAAACACATGTTTTACTTTTTATGCTACTTAATTGTGATGAGGCACCCAATAATTAAGGTGGTGTGTAGAAAAGGAATCCAACCAAAAAAGTTGTCTTTCTCTTGAACAATAATAGAACCCTTTTTGTACCCTAAAAAAAATTGAATTTCCAACTCTAAGGGACCTTCACGTTCCGGTCCGACAGAGCATTGGGAGGATGTAATTCATGTAACCTAAATATAGAGATTAGACCTTTGCTCATTTTGAGATGCGGGCTGCTCCACACTGTCATTGGTAAAACTCGATTCTGAATTATTGTTCCCAAATTTCACCCATGTGACCAACTGAGCCTGTCCATGCGGGCAACAATAATAAATCCTGTCAGTAGGTTGCAGTTATATTATTTTGTTCAGTTATTTAGTCTGTGAAAAGGGGAAGCAATAATATAGAAACCCTAATGATGGCGATGGTAATTAAACCAGGCCGGGCGGGCGGGCACAGCAGCAGTCAATAATGCAAAAACAGAAAGGAATTGAATGTGAAGTTCACACATACACATCCTTCAATTCACTGCCAGTAGTCTGCCTTGAAAACCCAACACATATGTCTAATTCAGCGTTATGTTTGAGAGGTTCTTTTCTGCATTTCTCAGTGCTTTCCCTTTGAAACTCTTTTCTTTTACCCTTGGTAAAGCTTGGGGTGAAAAAGGAGGTTGGGATAAAAGATAGGGTTGAGGTAAATACATACAGCTGACTCAGGTTATTGTTAGTTTGGATACGAGACATCTTAGTAGACCCCACTTCCTCACACACGGGCCGGCGGATCCAAAAACTTTTTTCAGTGGGGACGAAACATAAGACTTAAATATTTGGACGATTCTTTGTACTCAGATGACATGTAGTGACTTCTCCTATATGAAAGGTCATGAGATCAAGTTTCAGTTGAGGCATTCTCGACTCTGGGTGCTGAGAAAGTATGTTTAAACAGATACTACAATGTAATAGAGTCAGTATAATTCAAAAAAAAAAAAAAACATATATAAACAATATATATAATTAAGCCCTAATTCAATTTTGGTTGTGTGTAGCTAGAGTTGGGATGAGTAATTATGACATATTGAGAATTGAATTGAAGCATGCGTTTGGATTGGAGGTAGACGGGCCGGAAAAGGACAGGCAGGCAGCCCGCCGTTTTCGTGGATAAAAAAACAGCACGGCAAGTTGCCGGCCAAGCCAAGATCGAGATGGCCCGGCCCCCTCTACGGAGAAAGTCGGTTTGCTATTACATCACAATATATATATATATATATATATATATATATATATATATATATATATATATATATATATTATACATCGGACATGTTTTGCTCATGCAGCCGCATTCCTTTGTGTTATGCACCACATACCTTACTGTACTCTCGTCCCAACTTGCTGCACATTTTCAACCCTTGTATACTCTAGTCTACAACACACTTAATGCATCAACAACAAATATTCAATATATGAATGTTAGATGCCCTTACTATTAATTATAAGACACGCTCTAATGAGAACAAGCGTCCGGGAAAAAAATAAGAATCATTTACAGTTCACGTGTCCAGATCAACGAATTGAACCAGACTTTTTGAACTATATATATAATTAATTTGGTGGAAATTATATGCAATCACGCATCATAACTTATAGCGTATTCTGACCTAGAAATTAAAATCAGACGGCCAGCATGTTGTGTGTTGCCGTTTCTAATTTTGTTCCTTGGGATCTTCGTCTTGTTCCTTTTTTTGTTTAGTTTTCCTTTCATGGCACTGGTTTATACTTATGGTTTCCAAACAAAACATTGGTGCGTACCTCAATAGTCCATTATACTTCCTTGGCTTTTTCTCTTTCTCGTGGTCTCTCTTGTCCTGTCTGTCTGTGTTAGCAGCCGGGTAAATTATATTTACCTTTGCTTTTACTCTTTGAAGATTGGTTGAATAAAGAGTTGGTTGAATGTTGCATGCTTTGATCCGAGTATATAAATTATAATGTATGTATAAAGTGTGCATTTCAGTTATCAACTACTCAACTGTCTTAGTTAAGACGGCGAATCACATCATTCAATTTAGTATCAAAACTAACCTCATATGCAAGAAGTTATGAGTTTAGTATTACAATAACAAAATTATTTATTTTCTCTTACTAGTTACAATATTAGATTATTGTATATTTTGTAAGCCTAACTCGTTGTGCCATTATTAGAGATTTTTCATATATATGATTGAACTCCAATTCTGAAAAGAATTTATCTGTATTCAAAAATCTTGGCAGAAAAGGTAAATTATAATATATGGCTTTGTTTGGTAACATAGTTTTTTTTTTTTTTAATTTTTTTTAATTTTTTTTTATTAATATTACCTATTTGACTTGGTTAAGCATTCATTATAAGTGTTTGATTAATTAGCTTTTTGGAACTGTTTATAGTTCTAAAATGCTAAAATTTAAAAAGCTGCTCAAAGTAGTTTTTTCGATCAACTTTTTGAGAAAGTCATTTGGCATATAATCAGCTATCAGCTAACAACTAATTTAATGCTATCAACAACTCAAGTACACTAACCCAATCAGCTAATAACAGCTAACAACTATTTACCAAACACCCCATAATATATATCTCAATTGTCTAAATTGTTTGAACATAGACACTAGTGCTTACAACATGGTCAATTCCAAAACCTTTTCTTTTATAATAGCAAAACTAAACTATTAACGTGGATATTCAAATTAGTCAATCAATTCAATGGTGCCCAAATTACTTTTTTTTTTTTTTTTCTTTCTTTCTCTTTTAGTGATAATGTATAGTAAACGTACTCGTGCATGCTCTAATAGCTGCATACCCCATCTAGATGATGGATTAGGGTTATCAGTTGCAATACTTTATGTCTCATTATATTTATGTATAATATCTTTTTGACTCTGAATTCCTAGGATGTAACACAAACCCAAACCCTAGATAGGTGGTCGTATAGCCTTTTGGATAAGATTAAGATCCTATATGGCTATACAAGAACCAACCCCACCATAGAAGCCGAAAGAACTCATAACCATCATCGTATCATTACAATTAACTTCCTCCACTTGCAATACAACATCTAATCATTGTATGTTCAGCAAAGTCAAAAGTTTAATGTTTATTTTCAATTTAGATCCTTTTGTATGTTCAGCATTCAAAAAAAGAAAAAAAAAAAAGAAAAAAAAAAGATCCTTTTCACAATACTAGATAGACACTCCAACACGGCTACATACCATTTCGATCTCTTACGTACCCAAAAAAAAAAAAAAAAAAAAAAAAAAAAAAAAAAAAAAAAAAACTTTAGCTATATATAAGGATAGAACTTGCTTGCAAAAAATAAAAATTAATTTCAATAATTTTATTTTTTTTAAAAGTTACTGACTCTATTACATTGTAGTATTTGTTCATCCATGGACGGACCAAAAGGGGGTAGTGGGGTCAGCTGCCCCCCTCACCACCCCACCCTATATATAATCTTTGTATGTATATATGTATATATAGTATATGTTTGAGTGTTGATTATAAATATGAAATGAGTTAGATTAGTTGGTAGAGCAGGGGTTCGAATCATTTGGTTGTCAATATAGTTTTACAGTTTTCTTTTGGCTTCAACACGGTCTCGTTTTAATAGTTTTTTTTTTTTTTTTTTTAATATTTAACACACACACATATAATATTCTTTTACATTAATAATGAGATGTGTAATTTAATTATAATGTGTTTTCTATTCAAATTATTTTATCAAATTAATTATGTTTCATATTTTGTTATGAATATTTTTATAAAGTTTCAATGTGTTTTATTTTTCGCCCATATCTAATAATATTTACACCTATATTTCTTAAGTATTTTTTTTAAATATCTCTTTTGTTTTAATGTTTCGCCTTTACTGGAAAAAATTTCTGAATCCGTCCCTATTTCGCCCTCCCTCAACAGAATTCCTGGCTCCATTCCAGTGTTTCATCTATACTTTCTTTCTCAACCAGTTGAAGCACAAAGAGTCAACACCGTCTCCACTGAGACTTAATCTCAATATAATCGTCTATTTGGCCAAATTAATGGTTTTAGAGCAAAAAGGTAAAAAATTATGGTGAAATTTTAATAAGTCCTTCCAATTTTAAAATTGAATATGCAGTACACTTAGGGTTCATCTTATAATGTTTATGTTTTAAAGTTTTTTTCTTCTTTCTGTTTGGTTTAGTGTTTCACTTTTCAAATTTAGTAAATGGGCTCACTTTTTAATATTCGAGATTTAATATTAACGGTTTAGGTACTCAACAAAAAAAAAAAAAAAAAAAATTAGGGTTTAGTTTTTTGCCCACAAAAGACAAAATTCTTTTGCCCCCGGCCTCCAACACCCTCACTCAACATAATAGTGATGAATGAATAAATCACGGACTCGATCAGCAACCCATTAAGTGGAAGGACCTATGTCAGGTGCCATAAGGAGCTCATCACATTTTTGGTATAACTCCAATACTGCGACTGTCAGAACTCAATTGATCTTGTGTCCTTACCACAATCTATCATGCACTTAGAAACCAATTGAACTGTTCATGAAGCTATAATTTAATGTGTGTGTGTGTGTGTTTGTATGTATATGTGTGTATAGACATTGAATTGATGAAAAGAGAGTGGGCCGGGTGTGAGGAAATCCCTCTGATCTGCAGGAAAATGGAAGTGGTCCTCCCTTGCTAGACTCTACATGCATACATCTATCAGTACTCAGTGTTAAAGAAGAAGAAGAAGAGTTTGGTCCCTCATCTATACTGAGGTAACCCTTCCCCTCCTTTGATGTCCCTTTCACATACCCATCTTTCACGTAAACATGACATTACTCTTTGAGTAAACACCACATCTTCATCATTAGACTTATCTCACTGAAATTTCCCTTTTGTCTCCACCTTCTTGCATCTTTCTCTATTCCATCCCCCTAATCACTTTAAACCTAGCTTATTTACAACTATATGTTGTTGAGGCAAAAGGGGTAATCACTAAATGTTTAGGGTATAGTCTTTATGCTTGTAGGTTATGCATGTAATTAATATATGAGAGGATTATTGTTACTATTTGGGTTGTGTAGTGATTGGATTGAGATATTGGAGGAATTGTTTCAAGAATATATAGTCTGGTGACGTTATATATCGTGTGATAGTGAATACTAACTTGTTACAATACCCTTAGCTTGTGTCAAGAAAATAACTATTTTAGTTTGATCCCTCAATTGTTATTATATTTGTTGTATAATTTAGCTTTTCATTGTCACTTGTTACAATACTTTCGCGTTGTGAAACGTATATAAAAAGAGAAAATTACATTTTTAGTGTGATCTCTCAATTGTTATTTGTTGTATATAATTTATTAGCTCTTTATTGCTAGTACTTGTTACAATACTCTCATGTTGTGAAACATATATAAAAACAGAAAATCACACTTTTAATCGGATCACTCATTGTTATCTATTGTATAATTTAGTTTTTCATTGTCAATTTGTAAAAATTCAGACATTCAATTGTTCTAAACGTTATCAATTTGCTCTCTTGAGGACGTTAAACTTGTCTGTCATTTTAGGGTTTTGTTGTTTTTTAAAATGAATTATTTCATAATCCATATATCTCATTAGTTTTCAAGCTAAGGATCGAGAGACCAATTTGACAATGTTTAGAACAACTGAGAGATATGATTGAATTTTTAAAAATTGACAATGAGAAATTAAATTACACAACAATTAAGTTACAATTGAAAGATTAAAAGTGTGATTTCTACCATACAAAAATATGTTGGTTAAGTTTATTATGGAGTATTATTATTTACGGTGACGAGGAAAATTAAACCTTCCATTACTATTTGTGGATATATAAGTGTAATTATATCCCATAAGTTCGTTTTTTAGTATAAGAATTATGTTCTACTCAGTTGATTGCTTTGGTGCTTAATTAAGTTTGTTATTGAAGAGTTAATTGGTTTTAAACCTTGAAAGAATAATTAAGCATGTAGAAAACTTCACATATCAACTAACCAAAGTAAGATGAATGAGTCCATAATAGATAGGCATGCATCTGTCAACCCCATGTGATTTGAATTCTACCAGCACGCTTTTTGCAGTTGTCGATAAAGCATTTAGGACAACTTTTGTAGATGTGCAGAATGGTCCCCCTTTGCTCACATTAATCACCTTAATTTACCCGAACCCAAACTAAAATATAATAATTAATTAAACTGCAAAACCACATTAATCACAACCTAATTACATTACTCCACTAGGCATGACATGATCGATTATGACTTGATGAGAATTTTGTGATAAGATTTGACTGGTACATTTATCTTTCAAATGCAGACCTTTACGTGGCACCCCATCCTCCATTACTTTCTCCCTAAGAATTTTCGTCCCGAAAAAAATTAAGTATTTCAGAATTCTATTCATATCGAGAAAAAATTCAGTTAGTATATAATAACGTATAGACACTGTAGAATTTCTTGACGGATTTGGCATCTTCACTTACCCACTACTACTATATGTTTACCCAGAAATCAAATCACAGAGAATTCCCTCATTTGATACCATCCAAACTGCTTCTTGGAGACCTAGCTAGCTAGGGCTTTTGAGTAGTTTAAGGAAAGCACTTCAACTCAACTTGGAGTATTATTGCTTCAGCTTTCTGCAGGAACCAATTTTCTTTCAGACGTACAGATCAGAATGCCAGTTTTCAGTTTCTGATGTGAGTCTTTAATTAGATCGATCTCATGCATGAACTTATGATATGATCCCATGGCTACAAGTGTATGATTGTACTGTATGTCTTGCTTTAATTTGATATATACTATGTTTAATTTAATTATAAAAATGATCATATTTTTCATCAAACCCTAATCGGATTTCATGGCTTTGGTTTAGCTAGGGTTCTTGATTAGGGCTTTTAATCGTTTTGATTTGAATATGTTAATGTTCTTGTTTTTGGTGGTGATTTTATTCTTAGTTCAGATCCCTAGGATTTCTCGAAGAATTTGAGAATCAATCATTCAGATCGAGTTGATAATTTACCACTCAAGAATCAACTGAGCTGCTGAATAATGAGATAAGAAGGAAGATACGATGATTACAAGAGAAGTGGATTTCTGTAATGCTGCGACAAAAGAGGAGGGGGATAACTCAAGTGATGTGAAAGTGAATGTTCCTGGGAAGACGGCGACGGTTGCGGGATTCTCGTCGTCGTCTAGGCCGACAACGTTGTCGTCGTCGACGTCGTGGACGAGGTTGAAGGATCCGAGGATTGTTCGTGTTTCGCGGGCGTTTGGGGGGAAAGACCGGCACAGCAAAGTGTGCACTGTGCGAGGGCTGAGGGACCGGCGCGTGCGGCTTTCGGTGCCGACGGCGATACAATTGTACGACCTGCAGGACCGGCTGGGCCTGAATCAGCCCAGCAAGGTGGTGGATTGGTTGCTGGACGCGGCGAAGGGTGATATCGACCAGCTTCCGCCTCTCCAGATTCCTCCCAGAATCTTTGATCCTTATTTCACGGCGCCGCCGTCTACCGCCGATTCTACCCCGCCGCCGCCGCCGCCGTCGTTCACTTCTTTCTTAAGATGGGATCCATCTACTCCTCCTCCTCCTCCTCATCCAAAACCGGAAGACCATTTCCACAGCTTCAACAACGTTGTTTTATCCTCCCCATCTTTTCCGTCCACCGCCGCCGTCTCCTCCCAGGTTCTTGTCTGTCCGCCGCCGGGATTACAGCCATACTCGTTTCTCCACCCCGCCGCCTCCCCGCCGGAGCTTGACCTGAAACAAATCATCAATTTCCAGATGCTGATGAGCTCCACCTCTCAGCCTCCTTTCTCATCCTCCCTCCGGCCACCGCCGCCGCCGCTCGATTTCATCAAACCAATGCATTTTCTCCATTCCCACCACGCCGGAGCCCCGCCAGACAAGAACGAATGAAGAACCATGAATTCCGGCCTTTACTTAACGGTGACAATTCAATTCGATCAGATCGATCAAGTACTTTTCTTTAATCCTGGTATGTTGTCAACAACGTTATACAGATCATATCATATCATATCCGTTCGATCGAAATCACATTTCCATTATTATTCCTTTCAAGTATATTATAACTATCCAATTCCATCCCAGTTGAATTAAAAGCTGCGTTTTCATCATAATTCTTGTTTATATGATGAGCTGTTTTCATGTGTACGTAAACTCTTCGTAATATATATATAAATAAATTACTATATATCATGTTTGTTTGGCCATGAATTGTGCTATAAAAAAAGAGTTTCAGAATCGGGTTAAAAGGGAAAAGAGATATGTATAGTACAGAAGAATTAGGGTTTGAATCAATTGAAGTTTTAGTCTTTTACCTATGTATGCAAGGAAAGGGACAAGATGATGCAGAGTCCTCGTACGTACTATATATATGTGTGTGTATGTATGTATATATGTATGTATACATGGTACACACAATACATATATTGATATACCAAACATTCAAACACCTTGCTTTTAGGGTTTTGTCTTGTCAATTTCACTTTCTTTTGCCCTAGATATGATCATTTGAAATTTCTTGCTCGTATTCTTGCTTTTTTCATCCATCTTTTTCCATTTTGTTGACATGATTTAGTATAACTATGTGTAAATTGTATGGTTTTCTTTGAGTATATATATAAGCATGAATCTAGCTATTTGCAATTATACTTTCTCGAAAAGTGATTAGAAATGGTCTTTCAAATCAGAAACGTACCTTCAATTTTCAACCACTTTTTCAGTGGATGAAAATCACATAATTTTTAGCAATAATGTTGCAAATAGTAAGTTTAAGACTACATTTACTTCAATTATTTAGTTTTTCTTGCACTATCCTTGATATGTGTTCTATTGTACAAGTAAACATGGATGTTTTTGTTACAAGCATTTAGGGCATGTAACATAATTTACCTCATTCGGAGCCTTTTAATTAAATTTGAAGTTCAAACTTAAACATGTTTTTTGGTTTTGAGTAAGTGTTCTTTTGTCATTTGCATATATATATATATATATATATATATATATATATATATTCATTTTTAGTTATTAACCAACCTAACATTCAAATGCAGTTCCTTATGTAATTCCATATATAATTTCTTTTTCTATTCCATTCTTATTACTTCCATTTTCATTCATTGAACCAAAACCACATAAATGTAATTGAAGCATGTACTCCATCTTAATTAAAAGTCTAAGCTGATAGTTAGATTGTACATTAATGGTTATATGCTCAACACTGCACGCCCCCTCATATGTGCGGACCGATTATTACTTATTCGAATCCATGACCTTTAGCATGACTCTGATACCAAATTGAAGTATGTACTCCATCTTAACTAAAAGCCTAAGTTGATACTTAGATTGTATATTAATGATTATATGCTCAACAAATGTTTGTGTGATTATGTGATATCTCATGAATTGAAAGTTGAAACTGTACTGTTAGGATGGTTTAGAAACTTCATTATTTTTAATTTAATGAAGTCACAAGGAGAAAATTAACTTGTTATATTTTAAGTATTCCACATCATTTAATATAATGATTTCCATATTTCACATTAACATCGTCTGAAAAATGTTATGAGTTTGAACTCGTGATTTTCTATTACAAAAAGTATATTTTACGCATTTAACATTTTGGCCGCCCTTTTGGGACATCATTATATTTTGTATTTTTAATTTTTAACTATACAATAAACAAAAACGTGTATAATTGTATATGCAATTATATTATTATTATCATACCAATATACATGAGTTTAAAAATTTTGTAGTCCAATAGTATATACATAAAACACTATAAACAAAATTTTAAATTTAATTTCCTTCTCGATCTTTAAATGTATGAAATAATAAAAAAGAAATTAAACAAATATATCTAAGCGTCACAAGACCAATATTTTAGAGCATGATTTCAAATAAAACGTAACAAATCCCAATAAGTTCCATCTTGTGCATTGCCACCTAATATTGCACCTTAGCTTGTTCTCAAGATGAGTATACGTTGATATTTGAAGGTGCGTAATCAAATTGTCCATAATTAATTAGCTCAGCTCAAATTGAGAAAGCTAAAACTCAAATAGAAAGTTGAATTTAATTGAAATCTTGTGAATATATATTAAGCTAATTGTTCGATCAATCAATTGGGTGTGTTCACGAATGAAACTTATGATTTATCACTTATAAACAATGAAAACTATAAGTAAAACAAATATAAAATCTCGTGAGAATCAAACTCATAATTTCTCATTTACAAAATAAATAAATAAATAAATATATATATATATATATATATATATATATATATATATATATGTGTGTGTGTGTGTGTGTGTGTGTGTGTGTGTGTGTGTGTGTATGTGTGTGTGTGTGTGTGTAAACTAAGGGAAGGGATCAGGTGCGGGAGGGGGCTTCTCGTGTGGTTGTGTGGTTGGACTCACATTAAACATTAAACTGACGCACTTTAAGTACACAACACACGCACATTAAGCACTCAAACAAAATACATTCAAAACACAAACACACGCACCTTAAGCACAAAACTCAAGCATCTTAAGCACAACCCTCACGCACCATCTTAAGCACAAAACTCACGCACCTTAAGCACAAAAACACACGCATCTTAAGTTTCAACAACTACTTACATTAAACAAAAACCCACGCACCGCACCTTAAACACAAGACTCACGCACCTTAAGCACAAAACTCATGCACATTAAGCACAACCCAACTACTCACATTAAGTACACAACCACGCACCTTAAGTACAAAACTCACGCACTTTAAGCACAAGCCTTGCACACCTTAAGTACAAAACTCACGCATATTACTCAACGCACAAACACACGGAAAACATACATCCGCACTGGAACTTAATTCTATAAATATAAACCTATATACCTTTTTAAAAAAAAAAATCCTAATACATAAAATAATAATATACCTGGCCCATTTTGTGTGGATTATATTTTATTCGGAAAATGGGCCTTAATTCTGAAAGCCTATTCTATAGCTTATTGGGCCGACCTCCTCTAGGCTTTGACTTTTTTTGCATCGGTAAGCCAGGCCCAATCTTGGAAATTACGATCCTGACCTCAACAACGCCTAGCTTGTCCGTCTATAAGTAGACACCATACAAAATCACCGTCCGCTCCTTCTCGATCTCGTCTCCTTCTTTCTCACTCTCTCCGCCTCTACAGTTTCTGATATTCTGAACCCTTGAGCTAGGTTTTACTGGGTTCAGGAGCCATCATTCAGCTCCTTTGGCTAGGGTTTTGGAGCTGACAGAAGGGATCAGTAGCGGGAAACCCTAATAGCTGTATAAATTTCCTGGTAAGTCTTCGAATTTCGCAATTCCGTGATTTGATTTTGTTGAGCTCGTTCAAAGTGCGAGCGGTGTTTGAGGTTTTTGCGCTATTCTTCGGAACTCATTTCTCGGATTTTCGTGCTGAAATGTGCGGGTTTCGCGGGTGAATGCATGGTCGGTTTTGGGAGATTTAGTTCGAGCGGAGTGATATGAAGTGTTGAATATGAGCGATGGAGGTGGGGAGAGTGTAAAAGAGAGTGAACGCAGCTGTGGGGCGTCGAAGAAGAAGAAGAAGGTGACGGCGAAGGACGAATTTGCCCAGGCCATTGCTAGAATTGCTGTTGCTCAGATATGCGAGGGTGTAGGGTTTCAGAACTTTCACCAGTCCGCGATGGATACTCTTTCGGATGTTGCTGTCAGATACATTCGAGATGTGGGGAGAATTGCCAATTCGTGTGCAAATTTAGCAGGGAGGAGCCAGTGTAATGTGTTTGATGTGATTGAAGGATTAGAAGATTTGGGTTCCATCCAGGGGTTTTCTGGTGCTTCTGATGTTAGCCACTGTCTTTTGGGTTCGGGAGCAGTCAAAGACATTATTAGATTTGTGGATGAGGCTGAAGAAATCCCATTTCCCTACTCCATTCCCAAATTTCCAGTAGTTAAGAATGGGAAACTAAATCCTACTTATCTGCAAACTGGAGAAAACCCACCTGAACATGTACCTGCTTGGTTGCCTGCATTTCCAGATCCCAAGAGTTATGCAGGTTTAAATTTGGTGGAAAAGAAAGAAGCAGATAGCAGGATTGTTAAGGCCGAGCAAGTTGAAGATCATAGAATGGCTGGCAAACTGAATTTGCAGCAACAGTTGGCTGTTAATGGGCGTGAAGCTGCAGTAGCTGTTGATCCAGTAGATGCTGCTGAGGAAAAAAGAACAGTTCAATGTAACCCATTTCTTGCACCACCTCTGCAATTTGGGGAGAAGGAGGTCTCCCAAGTTGTCCTTCCAGCAAGATTTTCTGATGAAACCTTCATGCAACATTCGGATCATGCCATTACAAGAAACCATGATTCTATGTTGGATGCATTTACTCCAGCCATTGAAGCAGTTCAGAGTAGGTCAAGTAATCATGATGATGGTGGGAAAAAGGTTCTCTTGGAAAGAAGAACTGCAGTACGATTCCGGTTAGAAAGTCACAGAAAGACATTAGGTAGAGCAGCAAGCCTATGGGATGAGGCTGATGAGGAACTAGATTCTCAGGTCGTCAATGATAATGAGAAAGTTAACGGGAAAAGAACAGCTGAGCAAATTCTCAATAGTTCCATGAATAACTCACAGGAGCAGGCTCACTTGTAAATTAGGCATGTTTCATTAGTCCTAGGATACTCATTTAGCAAACAGAGGCAGATGCTGCTTCCATGCTAATCAAAGTAGAGGCTAGAGTTGTCCTTATATGGGGTTTTACAGACTGCTAGAGGGGTATTTTCCCACTTAACAATCCATTGAGGTATGTTATTGTTAGGCATGTCTTGAACCTTTGTACTTGATAACTTTTCATAATGACAGTTGCTTTCTATTTTTTCTATACTCTGTTTGCTCATGTCTTTTAAGATATATTATTCAGTTGCTTTCTATTTTTTCTATACTCTGTTTGCTCATGTCTTTTAAGATATATTATGGAATTCTGAACCATCTTGATTGTGCTATACAATTTTGAACTTTTGAACAAATGGCATTTATAATATGTAGGCAAGTTTATTTCTCAATATATATAGATATGTGCATGCATCTGCCCAGTTTTCAGGGAAGTGAAGGAAAGGATATAAAAATTGAATTTGTTGTTTTGCAGTTTAGTAGTGATTTCACAGATTGATGTGTATTACTTTGTTGTAATTCAAGAAGCCTAATTGCAGCGATAACTTTTCGGGCATTGTGCAACCTCCCAGGTTATCTGATATGTTTGGGAAATTTTAGTTAAAGAGAGAGTGGTTTGTACTTGGTAAAAAGGAGAAAAAAGATCCTCTGTAAATGCCTTAACAAAAGCAAGAGTTTGTTTATAAAGAGTTTCAAGACATGATGAACTATAATGTTCATAATGAAATCAATATATTATGCTTAATATAAAATACTTCACACTGCATCAATTTTTTATATTAAAATTAGCCAATTACGCATTGCTAAGAACAAATTCAAACTAAAGTGCAACCATATATTGGAAGTAGATTCATTTTCTTAGTATCCTGGAATAGATATTTAGGAATAAGGATTTCCACTCACATCCCTGGCCCGAAAGAGGAGAGAACATGTGACAGGTAGATCAATAGAGGAGTCATTCTAAACTACAGCTGCTAGATAAATGCCAGTGCTCTACTGCTCTGATCTCAACCATGTAGTCTTCTGTTTAATTGCATGCTTAGAGCTGTCCTTGTTGACTTTATGCACAAATGATACACATCAGACAATATAAATAAGCCATGTGGATCCCATGACAGTTCAGATGTGAAGAAACATTAATTTCATTTTGAGAGCAAAAGTATAGTTGTTGCATAATTATGCTCATTTGTTTTTCTGAAACTCTGAATCTGGATGGACATAATTTTTGGACATCTCCAGATTAAAATGTGGACAAAAAACATGGGACAATGTTATGATTTACATGCAGGTTGTCTGTTAGTTAAAATTGTGATGACAACTTGTGGGAATTGAAATGCATAGCTAACTTTGAGACAGAAGTTGTCTCTTTTATAAATGCTTGAATATCATACATTTAGTGTTTGCTCATACACAAGTTAGAAAAGAAAAAGGGTGCGTAGGATGCTACAATAGAAAGCTCAGAAGATGAAGCCATTAGTTCATAAATAGTTGCATGGAATGTCTTCTTGGTCTATCTTGGAGCCATGCAACCTCTCTACTTATTACCTCTGTAATCAGGTCCTTAAATATTAGGCGCTCAATGTCCAATACCAATGCTGGAAGCTCACCACGATGTTCTACCCAATCTTCTAATTCATGCTTTAAATCTCCCTTTATGATTTTAATCAATTCATCATCCGCAGTGCCTAGGAAGTTGTCTGATTCAGGCCTGAGATGGTCCACCTCTGCATATAGCTCTTTCAAAAGCTGCTGTCCACTGAAATTTCTCTCCTGCATTAAAGAGCCTTCTAAAGCTAGTTTGTGTGCAAGAATCTCATTCACTGTATCAAATACAACTTTCCTGTGAATTTTCTCTTCAAATTTTATCTTGGCAGTGTTTTCTTGTGGTCCTTTACATGTTAGCCAAGTGCTTTCCTCAGTTTGTTCCAGTACATGGAACAGCTTGGGGTTAATCAGATAGCCTGATGGATGAAGCTGAGCAGTTGTCGAGACACAATCTAGATCTTTGAGGAGGCCTGATGCCAGCAATATTTTAGTGATGTACCAATGGTCAGAATTATCACCTTGGCAGAAAAGAGCTATTTCATTCATGGCACCTTCACGGGGAGTAGAATTTAGTAGCCTGAGCTTATGAAGCAGGTGATCAACGTTTTCTAAACTCTTATGATTGAATTCAGAGCTAAGATTGTGTCTGGTGCTGAATGGTAAGTGGTCCAAGCCCTCTGTATGCCATTCTTCTTCATTAGCATCTGAAATGTCATGATCTGATAAGGTAAGAAAGTGCACTGTTTATAAATGCTTTCATTGAATTTCAGCAAACAAAACTTCTCTAAATGTTTGGGTTTTAGTGCTTGTTTGACATACAAGCAATTATCTACTCCAAAAAGCATAAGTTAGGCCAAACATTGAAAAGAGAAAAAGGCTTTTAAAGCAATTAAGAGGCAAAAACTCTTTTTCAAGAAGCTTCACAGTTGTGGCTTATATGAAAAGCCTAAACTTCAATAAGTTCCAGTTGCTCCAATGTAGAGCCAAACAAATACTAATCATTTTTTTCTTTAACTCCATGTGATAATATCTGTTTATATTTCCATATCCTTAGGTGTTGTGTGACTGAAAATGTTTTTTTCAAGTTTTGCATGACTAACAGACAGGTGTAAGGAGCAATGGTGAAATGATCTAATGGATACACGACAATGGAACTGTACCTTAAGTGTGCTGGACTCTGTTTTCTAATCCCCCACCCAAGCATACCCAAAAAAGAAATAAATAAATAAATAAAATCTCAGTACTTTTTTCTTGGTAATTTGACTGTGGTGTATATTATATGTGCCTTGTTTCATGTTTCTTGTGCAAGTGACCTATTCCAATTGCAACTTAGATTGAAAATACATATTTTGTGGTATGTGATTGTTACCTCCAAAAGCTATTGATATCTTCTTCTTCACTGGGGATGGTGAATCTTCTATGTAGAATGTAGCATCAAGCACAGAGACAGGGCTAGGTTGTTCAATTGTAGCCATTGCAAGTTCTGCCATCATTGTATCTTTTCTCAATCTCATTTCAGAATTCTGGATGGCAGGGAAAAAAGAAGTAAAATATAATTAATAATAATCTGTAAAATAAAATCATGAAAATTCTAAGTTAATCACTTACTGTCTCTTTATGGACGACTTGCTGTTTTGCTCCCATTTCAATATTATGATATGTGCTTGTGACTTCTGTCTCCATATATGAGGCCAAGCTATTGTTGCTCTCTGATTGCACTGAAGCTGTGTCACCTTGCTCACTAAAGTTTCCTGTGTCACTGCTTATCTCACTGAGGTGGTTATAACTTTGTCGCTGATTGGCAGATTTCAGTTTTGGTCTCCTATTCGATGATTCTGATTCTTTGGGTTGTTTATTTTCTTTCCTTCTAATCCTGCTTGGTTCAGATTGCTTCTCTATGCCAAGCTTTTTCTTTTGCAGTCTTGGACTTACAGCCCCAGGGCTCCTGTCAAGCACAGGATGCCGACCTCCATTCATGTGTGCAGAGCCTTTCGAAGCTTGCAGTGCATTTGATGTTCTTTGATTGATCTTCTCTATAGAAGGAAGATTCTGAGTGGGGTCTTTGATGATATTTTTCCTAAGTGTCGAGTTCTTTCGGTCTTTGTTAACCGAGTCATCTCTGTTGCGTGTAGAGGAACTTGCAACTCTTATTTGAACATTTAGTTTGGCAGATTGCTTGATTGGATTGGAAGATTTGACCCTCTTTGGAGGACAAGATCTTTTTTCTGTAGGAGATGAGTGATCGCATTGCTGCCTTTGCTGCATTGATAGCCTGGGACTTTGCTGATGGCAACCATAATCTGTAGCAAAACTGTTCGACTGAGAATCAGTATCGAAGTCAGCCACCTCTTGTGTTTGGCTCTCTAACCTTGCTCGTGTCTTCTGCATTGCTTCAAGTATTTGTTTGAGTGCTCTGAGATCTTTCCCGGATTTATCGAGCTCAAGTTCAGTTATCCTTTTCTCAACTTCACTATAAACCGATGAGGATATCTGTTGAGGATTTGTGGAGGCTTCTTTACTTCTTAGCAGTGTTTTCTGTGGGGCCCTACTGGAGTCTGATAGCCTCCATGGTGCAAGTTCTAGTGGAAACCTTGAATAAGAGGTTGGTTTGGTTGGTCTAGAATGTGGTAAGACACAATCCTTTTGTGAATCCTGTGAAGAGCTGGTTTCTTGGTTTTGCTTGCTGTGTTGACCCAATCCCTGTGAAATTGGAACAGAATTTTCGACAGAAATGAATCTTTCTTGTAATACCTGATCGTCATTGATGGAAGTAGGTTCTGGAAAACCTTCTAAACCCATTAGCTTTGCCACCACACTTGAAGATCGTCTATGACTTCCTAATTCTTCGTTTCTGGTGGGTGTGCTGACAGAGTTCTCATCTCCCTCGTAACGATTCCTTATGGACCTTACTCTACTGTCCAATGATAGCCTAGGAAGCTCTCCTTGCTTCGTTGTCGACTTCAATGTTTCTCGTGATTCAATTCCATCGTAAGAGAAACGACAAGGATCCCTTCCTGCATGCTGCATGGTATGATCTCTATCTTCCTTGAAAGAGAATGGAGCTTCTTGAAATCTAGCATGGCCTCTCGTTGATACTACTGCAGATGGCTTCGAAGGCCTGGGAGAATCTATGTGCTTCATTACCCGGACTCTTCCTTCTTCTTTGTCTCTGTACATTGAGTTCTTCACTACATCTCGGAGATCCGGGGACTGCTGCAGAGGCCTAGGAGAATCTATGTGCTTCATTACTCGGATTCTATCCTCTTCTCTAGCCCCCGTTTTGACAGATAAAGTGCAGTCATCCCTGTACATCAAGTTCTTCACTGCACTTCTTCGATCAGGGGACTGCCTACTCGAGTGCAATGAAGGTTTATGTTGATCCATGTCCAAGGCCTCGGGGATTCTGGAAAAATTGGTTTGGGCGCAAGATGGGGATTCTTGTGTAGCGGTTTTGTTTCGGTCAAGTGATGAGGGAGTGGATGGGCACGGAGAAGAAGACGAAGAAGAAAGGACCTTGTATGACTCATCAGAACCCACCACTCGTTCCACTTCCATTTCTGTTGCGATTCTGGGCTCCCCATTGTGGTTTGCACCTTTACACATTGTGAAAATTTAGATTCTGGGCTCCCCATTGGGTGTTGCAGAACGTATAAACTAAGTTCGAATGAGAAAACCGAAGTTTCACGATTTCATGTAAACTACTGGTGATTGTCTCTATTCTCAGTTATTAGTACAGGAAAAAGGTCTCTATTCTCTATCAATCTAGCTATAAATTAAGGATTTTCATTAGACTTCAACAATTGACACCAAACAAAATCTTTTTTGCAGGAATACCTGTAACGGGTTTTTTGTTGTTATGGCAATCGGCTCGTTTGCCAGTGAAGAAATGGTGCCTGTCGAACAGCTGGAATATCACATTTATGCACCCAATCTGCTTGCGTAGATCATGGTGGGCATCTTTCACCGAAGATGGTATCCCCGAAGACATCTCTCTAGTCTCTCCTCTCTTCTTCTAACACGCTGACTGGTTAGAACGACAGAATCTCTCCCATTCCCTCCTCCTCCAGGTATCTTCGCGTATCCTTAAAACCAAAAACCAAGAACGTTTATACATATGTTTCATGTTTGAACAGATATCACAAGTTAGTCAGTTTCTCGAATTCTTTATCTATGCAGGACAGAAAAACGAGGAATATATACTTACAATGGTGCAGACGGGACGAGACTATAACAGAACGAAGCTTCCTCAACACCCACCACTGAAAACTAGCGGGTAAGCATCTGTTTCCTCCTTCGCCTTACACGCTATATATGCTGCAAAATGAGTAGACTGTGTGTGTATTGTGTATGTAATGTATGTTAAGTAGAATTGAAGGGAAATCTTGAGGGCCAAGAAGAGAAGTCCTTTTGGGTTTCTTAACAGAAAGGAAAAAGTTTGCAGGCAGAGTTTTGTCTTTTGTCACTCTCAAGGAAGGAGGGAGATGCTGCTTAGTTTATTCAGGGAAAGATGGAGAGAAAGAAAGTTGTGTGATAATATACTTATATACTGCTACAATACAATAATGCAGGTATGAAAGATTAAAGCAGCTCTAACTTGGAGGTGGGGGTGGGGGGGTAGGGGCTAGATTGGGTGAGTCTGAACTAAGTGGGGTCAAATCTAGATGTATTAGGATTAGGAGGAAGAAGAGGACTGAGTTGTTTTCAACGGATTGTACCCTAATTCCGAGGTCCCCACTGTTTCTGTCTGAGATAAATTGCGGGATGTACCTTAATGATTTACAGGTTTCTTAAAATGCTTACTCGCAACAAGGTCAATGACTCGATTATTTTCTATACTCTGGCCTCTGGGTACATCAGAACTATTAACTTCTTTAAATTACTCGACCAGTTAAGATGTGATTTCTTTGAATTCGTTGACCAGTTGGGCTGTGATTGACTTTCTGAATTACTCGATCAGTCACTACTGGAATTATGGAATTTCCGACCACATGAAAGTGATCTTAAATCAAGTCAAAAGTCTCGTTCCAACTACTTTTGGTATCCGGAAAAACCTTTGTTGCAATTTCTGACCACTTTTTAGTATCAACTTGATTTAAGATCATTTTCAGGTGGTCGGAAATTTCATAATTTTCAGTAGTGAGTTAAGATGTGATTTCTCTGAATTAGTCGACAAATTGAGTTGTGATTGACTTTTTGAAATTTCTCGACTAGTTAAGACATGATTTATTTGAATTAGTTGACCAGTTGAGCTATGAGCGAGAGTAACAGAGTCGTTTTCGAGTGGACAAATAATGTGGGAGGCAGGGAGGGCAGTCTTGTGTGGAGTTGAGTATGGACCTCTCTATTGCCTTTCTTTCTTCTACATGGGCATGTGGTGTTTGTCAGATTGCATGTAGGAAAGTGGATTTATGTACTGGCAATGCTTCCCTCACTTCCTCTTAACCCCCTCTACAATCATTCTCTGTCTTCTATTATCTTACACTTTTGTAACAACAAATATTAAAACTAAAATCTCTTATATAAATCCCAAACTTATATCATTAAATTACAACCTCTTTTTTGTCCATTTTCCCTTCTTTCAATCCACTATAACATTTTGGCCATGTTTGGTAACATAGTTAACTTATCAGCCAATTTTGGCTTATTTGACCACTATTAGCTGTTTGACTTGGTTACACATTCAATATAAATGTTTGATTATTTAGTATTTTTGTAACAGCTTAGTGCTCCAAAATGTTAAAATTCAAAAAGCTGCTCAAAGTAGCTTTTTCAATCAGCTTTTTAAGAAAATCATTTTGCATGTAATCAGCTATCAACTAACAACTTTTCTACAATCAGCTAATGTTATCAACTAATCAAACTCACTAACCCAATTAGTTAACAGCTATTTATCAAAAAACCTCTAACCATTTTTTGGGTCTATTTTCCCTTCTTTCAATCCACAATAACCATTATATCCTTCACCTTGTTATCATAGCTTTTATGAAGGGAGACAACATTAGTGGCAATTATTCATTTTAAAACTTTTTTTTGGTGAGTTTTTCTTGAATATTTCCATGTGAAGATTCAATTTCATGGGCTGGCTTTGCCTCTCTTCTTTTTTTTTTCTTTTTTAAAAAAAAATTATTTTTTAAAAGAATGTATTTGAGTAAGCTACAAGTATTCCTTAGAAAGAGTCAGCAGCTTCCTTCCTTCTGGATCCAGAAGTGTAGGCTTTGGGAATTCATATCTGCCATGTTGTCTTCCACTCTTTTGCAGTCACCGCTTGCCTTTTATGCAGCCATGAACTTAAACTAGGTTTCTACACACATCCTAAACTTCCCCAAAATAGATTCTTCTGTTCTTAGACTAACATTTCGATATTAGCAGTTCTTGTACAATAGTCCACAAACTACATAGGAAAAAGAAATTGCATTAAAAATATCTTCTGTAACAAATTCAATCGAGAAGGACATTCTAATATAAGAATCGTGTTTCAGTATTTTAATCGTTTGGTCATCCTTTCTTGCATTACTTGGTAGCAACAATTACAATATCAAAGCGGTTATGTTGTACAGTTTTAATCATGATTATGTAGGTGATTTGTTATATTAAATTAATTGATAAATCCTAGGTAAACACTTATCTTGATGAGGTTTGACAGAACCAATGCAAAAAAGAATAACTGCAAATGGAATTAAGTAACATGGGTGCATGTTCTTCTGCAAGCTAGCTAGGAAAAAAGTGGATAGATTATGGGTCATATTTCATTCCATTCCATTCCGGGTAGAAAGATTGCAACATAATATGTGTGTATACACATAGGTATAGTTACACACATATTAATTTAAACATATGGATATATATAATTTTTTTGTATTTTTCGAATATCATGTTTAGGTTGTACCACCTTCTAATATATATACTAGGTGCATTTTGATCTTCAAAAGTCCCTTCTTTTGAGAGGTCAGTTGGGTTTTATAGTACCATCCATGGGACACATGTCAGAAATCTAGCTGAGTCAAGTTATGTGGTGCTTAGTTACGGGACAATCAGATCGGTCATGCTACGTGTTAGTATTGAAAAAATTAAAGTTGATGGGATTGATGAGATTCATTTCTTAGGCCTTCTGTCCGTTCAACCGAGCTCAGTATCCTGACCATTTAGGTTGAGATGCACACTAACTAGCTCGGGATACAGTTGAAAAATACTCAACGCTCTATATTCTCCTATCTCCAGTAGAATCTTTTCAATTATAAAGATTAATTTTTTTTCTTGAAATCAGTAATTCGGATTAAGTCTTTTCGATAGGGAGTGTGTATGTGTATGTATAGTGAGACCCATAAACTAGGAATGATTGCAATTGATGTTACAAAGAAGAAGGTTGCATGATCACGTGGATAAAGTGGAGGGGAGGCCATGAGGGATGCTTTACTTTCATTAGGCAAAGAACAACTATCCAATATTAATCATCTCATCCCTACTCCTCTTTATATATCATTCTTCATATATGTACACTTATAGCATGTATGTGAATATATATATATATATATATATATATATATATATATATATATATATATATATATGTTCCAAGAAAAGGCTGCCCCATTAGCCTAACATGATTGGGCACATGATGCCCCCCACCGGATCACCATGTGCATTTTCCCATTTAATTAAGTTTTCCTTAACCAATATGAAGTATCATGTCACATGATAATTAGTTAATTAGTTTTGTTAATTATTAATTAACTACTTTGTGTGCTCGTGCTTACACCAATGAGGGGATTCTATTAGGAATGGTAATAGATTTGGGTGTGCAAAAGGGAGAGAGAGAAAGTCAAGATTCCATCTCTTATCACCATGCACCATTACACAAAGATACACAAAGAGAGTGGAGCAAAAAAGTTGATAGATCTAACAATCTCTAAGAAACTTTGGATTTTCTATAGAACTTGTTAACAATCTCTAAACTCAATGCTTATAAAATAAAGTTGCTATGTAGTTAAAATTTTTATTTGAGTAGTTTTTGGTTCGAATTTTAATATACATGAAAGTTTAATATGAGAGCAATATCGTTCGATGAGATAAAGTGTCTAAATTAATCTAATTGGATTATTATAACTCAATCCAAATGTCTTAATCTAGTTATCCAAAATTGGCGAGAAGTCGCGTGGTTGAAGAATGAGGTAAAGATGCTAAAGTGAAATTACCCTTTTGTCTATGGATTTAACCTTGGTTTGAGAGAAATCTGTCCGGAAGGTCAAATTGACTACAATTTAAAGATTTGAGAGACCCAACTGAATGAATTTGACAGTAAGGAATTACATTGCAGATCGGGCAACAATTGAGGGACCAAAAATGTAATTTTTCCAACTATAAATATTTTTTAAAAACATATAAAATCAAACATTTTTATTCTACTATTAAAACACTTGTAAATTAAAATTTTACAACCGTTAAAATCCTTTACATATCTTGAATTGAATCAAATTTGTTAGCTAGCTAGCTATCAATTACTTGAACATGGGTAGCTGAAATTCCTTCATTCATAAGAATGGATAAATGATGAATAGGGGGTATCAAAGTCAAGGAGGATAAAGACACAATGAAAGCAAAATCATTAAAATTTTACTAACTTAGATCATTGGGAATCCGAAATGCACATGTCAAGTTGTTGGATTCAAATTTGCACTTGAAGCACCCCCTACGTGTCATATAACCTGGGTTCTAGGTTCCTGGCACCTGGAAAAACACAACTAATATTCTTGATAATGTTCTGGATCAGATCTAGATAATACTCTGTCAGGTTTTGTTACAAAATTGTTAATCCACTCATCTTGGAAATCCCATAATTTTGTGTATTTTATGAATCTAGATAATGGTCTGTCTATACTTACTCTAAAAGTTTTAGTTTTAAAAAAATACAGAATGAACTTTAACAATTTATAAATGGTAAAAATGAAATGTTGCACTATATGACTACTAAGTAGAGCAGAATTTGCCGGTATAGGCAGCTCAGTTGATTACGGGTAAAGTTTAAAATCAATGACTCATGATCGAGTCTCACCAACAGCAAGGGGAGCTCCTTGTGCGCAACAGTAAGTATGAGTTACATCCTCTCAGATACTCTATCGGGCCCTTGAGGTTGGGGATTCAATCTTTTGGGACAGAGTAAAGCAAAACTTGCCCACATAGGCAGCTCAGTTAATCACAGGAGCAACAGTAAGCATGATTTACGTTCTCCCACCGAACCCTTAGGACTGGAAATTCAACCTTTTGGAAACACAATAAAGCAGCAGAATACTATTAGAGATGAAATCATTTATTAGTAGATACCATATTAGCATGGAGAAGCTTCACTACATCTCTGACATTACATACATTGCCATCTTCTATAGCTCCTTTTGCATAAAGTTAAAATCTTGAAAAAATCTGTAGCAATCAAGAAATGAGGTCATTGTAAGATTGGGAATGATTGTCAAAGTATATTTTACCTCCTTCTATACGCAAAGAAAGAAAAATGAATGATGGAAGAACAGGCAAGGGAATGAATGAGGATAGTTGAGATAGTTGTAGGCCATAATGTTTGCAAGGGAATCAAGAGAACTTTTACCAAACTAGCTAGCAGTTGTTCAATGAATAATTAATTTTGGGCCTATGAATTGATTGTGGAGTTGTCATGTATGTTTTTGACAATGGTACACAACTAAGGTTGTTTTGGCAGCTTCCCTTTCTTCATTTCATCATATGAATCAATTAATAGCCTCATTTATCATCACAGAGTTGCCATGTGTCCAAAATTTAAAATATCTTTTAATTAATTTGAGCCTATTTAAAATTATAAATGTGCAATCCAACTATCAGCTTAAACTTTTAGTTGATATGGAGTACATGCTTTAATTTGGTATCAGAACCATGCCAAATATGACAGAAAATTTAAAATAATAGCTAATTTTGAAATGCAACTTAAAATAGCATTTTAAAATAAACTAGTAGCTAGCCACTTTTGTTTATAAGCTAAATATGCCAAACAGATAGCATCATTCACTATCATGAATTCATGACCCTATTTTACAAATTGTAAGGTTTATATTTCCAGACATGACCCCATATCTCAAATCCTTTACAATACTATCACAGCTCACCAGCCATCATAGGCCCCTCATCAAATACAAATCCAATGAACCTTGGCTCAAGTGTTCAACACATCAAAGATAACTGTCAAAGAAGTTCTTGCATTCAATAATAACAATAAACAGTGCAAAATCACAGCAATTCATTTCTTAAAATCAGAACCTGAGCTAAAATGGTGCAATTTGTATAGCCTAAAGTTACCCAAAAAAGAAGAGTCTCTTTAGGGGGTATCACTATATCTGAATGTCTGTGTGGTAAGCTGTTCACAACAATGAATTACAAAATTTTCAAGAAATAAATGTGAAAATGAATCAAGTCAATCTTGGTGTTGTTCCTAGTTCTTCGGCGGTTAGTAAGGCCACCGAATCAACCAAAAAAATGAAGTCAAGGTGGCATGCAACAACATTCTGATTCTTTTTAGTAATCACTGCATTAGTTGAATCACGGTATTCCCATGATGCACATGCAGTCCTTGCTAGAGCAGAGTAGATTAAACGGAATCACCACAGTTTGCCCGTTCACAAATGCTCTTAATAACTTCGGAGTAGAAGCCCCAATTAGCGCTATTTTCACTAATTGCCGGTTGCCCAAATGGATGCTCCTCAACATATTTCTGCACATGTTCAGCCTCTGCCAAGTTTTCCAAATACATACGAAGGTCACCTCCAGGACCTGAAATATAAATGGAGAGTCGCTTCTATGAGTGCCAGGAAGTTTGCACCATCTTAAACCAACATAAATAAAAGGGTTCAGACATACAGCTGAGATTACTATGTAGTATATAACATTCTTGAAAGGGCAATTGAAATTTTAGTTGCAAAACTTGAAAAGGATTCTAGGAACTGCTTCATGAATGATGCTGATGGCAAAAGCAAACAATTGTGTGAAAGCAACTTACCTAATGAGTTATCATCTTTAAGCCTGTAGTTGAAGGAATCAGGAAAGATTGTGGTGTGAACCTGGGAATGATGACAGTATAAACCAAAGAAACAATTATAAAAACAAATAGCTGGTAAAAATAAGCTTAAAATTAGAGGCCTGTATTAGAACAGAATAGGGGATAACTTACAGGATTAAGAAGGGCCTTGTATGGAGAATCATCCAATAACAATGTGTTTGACTCATCAAAGTCTCCTTTATCCCAATGTTTTTCCCATATTTTCCTTAAATCCTTACAAACCAAGGGTTTATGCTTGATTTCAAGAGTCTTGTATCTGGTCATGGTACAATGAGACATATCCTGCAAAACACAGCACATAGAACTCAGAAACTTCTTGTGTAAAGCTGAGAAAATGAATAACCAGTTAATGAACTTATTTTTATAACAAACTTCTATTTTAGAAGATTTGCAAAAGACAAAGAAAAAAATAGCTTAGAGGTGTTTTTATATGTGTTACTATTAGAAGAAAAAACACCAAAACAGGCAGTGTTCATGTACCTTGCCACCTTTTCGATCATAATAATGTGATTAAAGTAAGTAATTCTTATTTCAGTTGCCCAAAAAAAAAAAAACCTAAAAGAGTGGCCAATCAATCAATGAAAAATATTGGTGGGGGTGACAAATAAAATGAAGCCCAGAATTTTCCACGCGGCTCTAGAAGATTTGAATAACGAATGATACCCAGCAAAATAACAACTTGTGCTTCAGATCTCCCAATAAATAATCCACCACTCGAACAATAATTCTCCTGCATATTACATATATGCTACTTAGTGCATTATGAAAAGGGTCAAGGATAAATGATAGAAGATCATACAAGACTAATATGAAGAAATTGACAAAGCAAACATCAAAAGTAAAGTTGAGTACTTGGATCTAGACGACCAGATTGCCACATGGAATCTCTCAAAGCAAAACTTCAGAAAATCATCACAGAAGGGTCTCTTGAATACTGCAAAGGAAATTAATAATTAGCTAATTCCAAACCAATCATTATGTATGAACAAAATTAGCCTAAGGTCATTCACCGATTAAAAAATTGTAAGCTATTAAACTCATCACAGAAGGGCCAAAGCAACATTAGCTAACTGCAAATCAACCATTACATGTGATAGAATTAGCTTGACAACATTGTGTCAATGTGGCGCCAGAATTATGTCATGATTCTCATGATTCATGCAAGGTAATAAATTGCTAATTGCAATCAAGCATTACATGTAAATAAAATTAGCCTAAAATCATTGATTTCTTTCAAAAGTGTGCAATATTAAACTCACTTGCTCGTCCTGAAATGCCTGTATCAGCTTTACAGTCTTTTGGATGTGGTAAGACTATATCTGCAAGTAGGCCATTCAAATCAAGGATGAGCAGTTTCCTCCTCAAAGGAGTGCCATGATGCATGGTAACCTCTGCACTAGATGGAAGATGGGTCCCCACACTGCAACTTTCAACTGAATTCTTCTCAGGGAGAGCTAAATACGACCCACTTTCATAATTTTCACAAGTTGTTGTGGTAGCCTTAACAGTAGGAGTGAGCTCTGTTTGAATGGAAACAACATTCACATCCTCAGGACACAACTTTACAGCTCCTGCACCCAGAACTTCAGTCTCTTCTCTTGCAAAAGCACTAGATGGAAGATGGGTCCCCACACTGCAACTTTCAACTGAATTCTTCTCAGGGAAAGCTAAATACGACCCATTTTCATAACTTTCACAAGTTGTTGTGGTAGCCTTAACAGTAGGAGTGAGCTCTGTTTGAACGGAAACAACATTCACATCCTCAGGACACAACTTTACAGATCCTGCACCCAGAACTTCAGTCTCTTCTCTCGCAAAAGATAATGAGTCTTGTGTTGCAGTCTTAACATTATCTATGTTATTGTCTGTTGCCTTCTTTACCTTTCTTATCTTCTTTTTCTTTTTCTTCTCTTGGTTATCAGGTGGCAGCAGTTGTTCAGTTAACTCTACATGCTGATCATCACTTGTGGGTTCAATGTTTTCTCCTCTCTTCCTCTTTAGTCCATTTGCAATCTTTAGCTCAAGATTGCTGAGTGAACTGATATCTCTCTTGTGATGCACTGGCGCAAGTACTTTAGCAGTTGACTCTACATCAATAACATTACTTGCCGGTTTATTTAGCTTTTTTTTCTTCCACCTCTTCTTTTTTCCACTTGCACTCTTTTCCCCACTTTCACTCTTCTTCTCTATTTCGGTCATATTTATATCACTCTCTTGATTCTTTGGTACCAGTAATTTGGCAGTTGAATCTACAACAAGAACATTGCTTGCCGGTTTATTTAGCTTTTTTTTCTTCCACCTCTTCTTTTTTCCACTTGCACTCTTTTCCCCACTTTCACTCTTCTTCTCTATTTCGGTCATATTTATATCACTCTCTTGATTCTTGGGTGCCAGTAGTTTGGCAGTTGAATCTACATCAAGAACATTGCTTGTGGGTTTATTTAGATTCTTTTTCTTCCTCTTCTTCTGTTTCCTATTTCCACTCTTTACCTCAAGGTTATTGGCCAAATTCATGTCTAGCCCTTGAAGCTCTTGAGCTGGCAATTGTACAGCTGACTCTGCATTGGGAAAAGTAACCTGTAGGGGCTCTTGAGCTGGCAATTGTACAGATGACTCTGCATTGGGAAGAGTAACCTGTAGATTTATATCTCTCTCTTGATACTTTGGTGCCAGTTGTTTGGCAGTTGAATCTACATCAAGAACATTGCTTGTGGATTTATTTAGATTCTTTTGCTTCCTCTTCTTCTGCTTTCTATTTCCACTCTTTACCTCAAGGTTATCGGCCAAATTCATATCTAACCCTTGAAGTTCTTGAGCTGGCAATTGTACAGTTGACTCTGCATTGGGAAAAGCAACCTGTAGGGGCTCTTGAGTTGGCAATTGTACAGCTGACTCTGCATTGGGAAAAGTAACCTGTAGATTAGTCATGGCTGCAGTACAATTCTTTTTATTTTTCTTCATCTTCCTCTTCTTTTTCCCAGCCACATTGTTTTCCAAATGATTTTCGATTGGATTTAGGTCCAAGTCCATAGGATTTGTAGAAGGAAATTTTGCAGCTGATTCTACTTCAAGAAGAGCATTTTGACAGCTAACTGCGGCTGTGGTTGGCACAATATCCCTAGACTGATGCTCTGGAAACGGCAAGAGGTCAGCTGAATCTGCTTGCATCAGAGTAGCCACAGTAGTATTAACACCAGAAGGGCTTTGTTTGTTGCTATAAGTTTCCAAAATTGTATTATCCTCATTCACACTTTGTTGTTCAACCTTTTTCTTCTTCTTCTTCCTCTTGTTTTTCCCAGCCACATTGTTTTCCAACTGATTTCCGATTGGATTTAGGTCCAAGTCCATAGGCTTTGTTGAAGGAAATTTTGCAGCTGATTCTACCTCAAGAAGAGCATTTTGACAGCTAACTGTGGCTGTGGTTGGCACAATATCCCTAGACTGATGCTTTGGAAACGGCAAGAGGTCAGCTGGATCTGCTTGCATCAGAGTATCCACAGTTGTATTAACATCAGAAGGGCTTTGTTTGTTGCTATTACTTTCCAAAATTGTATTATCCTCATTCACACTTCGTTGCTCAACCTTTTTCTCTGCCTCGCTCCTATCTCTTCTCCTGTTCTTTCTCCTGCTCATCTTCTTTGGTTCTCGTTGTTAGATGCTTCGGTCAAATTTTACATTCATTGAAGTTTGTCTTGAAATAAAAGGAAAAAGGAAAATCCCCAGTTTAAATAACTTTCCAAATGTTCACTAGATGCACCAATTCTCCTGACTGTCTACAAACTCATTTCACTCTCAGTTTTCCTATTCATCCTAGACAACAACAACAAAAAAAACAGCAAGAAACTTAAGGCATAGATAAATCCCCAAAGCAACTATGTCGAATCTTATTAGTTACAGTGAGAATAAATCAGAGCACAAACATTTTTTTTTTTTTGAAAATTTGGTTTTCCCTCATTATCACACACAAAATGAAGCATATACAGACTGCATTCAAGAGGTTATTATCACAAAACAGTAATCCAGCAGAGATCAATCATATATGGGATTACAAGAAATAGATATGAAGTCCCCCACCCCCCATAAAAGCAGTTCCAAAAACAAAAGATAAGCACACTAGTAAGGCTATGTCCTATCAATCAAAGATCATAAATTTGTAATCTTTGCATGTTACTTGCAGCCTACTCAATAATCTTCCTCATACCCAACAGACAACACAACCGCATGACTGCATAGTTTATACTGCAAAACATAAATGCAAGGGAATTGAATAACAAAATCCAAGCATAAAAATCCGAATGGGCTAACTGTCAATATCCTCACAAGTGCACGCCATATATACACTTACACAGATACATATAGAAACAGAGAAATTGAAGAGAAGAAAGGGATAGGGAATTTTACGGCAATTAACGAAAAAAGATAAACTCCTCACCTTTCACCGGAGAGGTTCACCGCCGGATTTGATGGTGCTTGGCTGCGGGCAAGAAGAAAGAGGAAACCGCACACGTTCAATGAAGTGGGATGGGGTTTCGGCGTCATTTATTCGGGCCGTTACCAAATTTGAACTGTCGGGCCTAAATAAATCAACCCAATATATAGCCCATAAAAAGAAATGGATCAAATATGATATGAAATTTAACATTTTGTGATTATTAAACTTTTGTTCACGGAATTTTGGATTACCCCAGGAAGGCGCAAATTATGTTATGCAACTGTGTGCACTATACGGTTGTAAAAACGACATCATTTTGACTAAAAACGCGCGCTTTCACTTAAAAAAAAAAAATATGTTCGATTTTCGGTAATAGCATTTTTTTGTGCATAATTTGAATTATATATTCACAAATTCATAACTATATATCCACAAGTTCATAACTATATATCCACAAATTCATAACTATATATCCACAGTGAATGAATAACACAAAATCCATAATGAATGAACTAAATATCCACAATGAATGAACTAAACATCCACAATGAATGAACTAAATATCCACAAATTCATAACTATATATCCACAAATTCATAACTATATATCAACAAATTCATAACTATATATCAACAAAAATTCATAACTATATATCCACAATAATGTTGTTGAAGGGAATCGAAACTGATTTTTTTTTTTAAATGTGACGCGCGTTTTTAGTCAAAACGACGTCGTTTTGCAACCGTGTGCATGGTGTACACGGTTGCACAGCATAACTATTGCCAGGAAGGTAATGTGACATTTTAAGAATATAAGATTACTTTATGTGTTTGGTTTGGATTGTGTAATATAATACTTTGTTTGGTTAAAGGTTATATGTTAGGTTATATGGATCAATTTACAATAATATCCTTAATATATATATGTGTATGTGTGCGTGTGTGCGCGTGTGTGCGCGTGTGTATTTATTTATTTATATGTATGAATGTATTATGTATATGCTTAAATATTACTAAAAAAAAACTAAATAAATAAATATATAGCCATGTATATTAAACATATATTAATTTCATCATTATCATATTATTATTATTATTATTATTATTATTATTATTATTATTATTATTATTAGTTAACATGGGCAAAGTTTGAATAATTCAAGGTAATCTAAGATTATCAAAGAAATTTCTTAAGAAAAAGGGTTAAATTGGTTCACTAAGTTAATCAGATAGTGTAGTTCAGTTCTCATAAATAAATAAAAACTCCATTCAAATCTTTTAAATCAATGAAATTATTCAATTGAGTCCAAATTAACTTTAACAAATTAATTCTTTGTAGGGTTGACATGTGTCTTTTTATTTTAAAAAAATTATTTATTTATTAAAATTTAAAAAAAAAAAAATCACAATCATCGATGTCTTCTTCACGAATAGCCACGACTGTCTAAAGATGACGTCTTCTAGATCTATAATAACGGTGGCGACCATCGACTATGGCCGTTGCCCTCGTTCTAGACCTGGAGGTCTTCCTTAGACAGTGGTGGTTGTATTCATATATATATATATATATATATATATATATGTGTGTGTGTGTGTGTGTGTGTGTGTGTGTGTGTGTAAAAGGGAGAGAGGATGAGAGAAAATTGGCTTAATAGCTTTATTATTTCATCTTGTATGGAGAGAGAGTATATAAGGGAGAAAACCCCTCTTGAATATTCTAGAGAGAAGAAGATAAAAAGGCCTCCATTGGCTTTCTGAGTGAATGGCCTTTATATAGGTCCAAACAATGACTATTTGACTTTGATCCGATACGGACTCTGACTCGACTATCGTATAGGAGCATGAAACGTATAAGAAGGTCAAATCTGGAGATTATTCTTTATTAATAATTTTAATAAGTAAACAAAAAGTTTTTTAAAGAATACAAAACAAAAATGAAACGTGTCAACCCTACGAAGAATTAACTTACTGAACAAGTTAATTATGATTCAATTAAACAATTTTACAGATTTAGGAGATTAGAATGTGACTTTTTTTTTTTTTTTTTTTTTTTTTTTTGTAACTTATGTGACTCAATTGCACAAATTTATAAGAGTATGGCACTAATGAAAATATATAGAGCGTATATATCCGTTTTTGATCGTATTTGACAATGGTACAGTAGCACTCTTCTCAACCTACGAGAGTAGGAAGTCAACCTTGTCCATACAAATGAATAACACGTGAAGTATCTTTTCAGTCATCCTATTAACCCAATTCACCTCAAAAAAGTAGGCACGTTGCTTGACCGATTTGATTAACGCCATTTACCTCAATCAACAACATCTGTGCCCCCAATTCAGTACTATAAAAGCTAGTTTTAATTCTCGTATGAAATTAGGAGGGGTTGTTGGAGATTCTTATGTTCTTTGTGTGTTCTAACCTAACTTGAACTTCAATTCCAAACTTTGAACTTTAGAAAATTCATGTGCATTAAGATCTTTGATATATATAAAGAATTAGTGTGTAATTAATTAATGGAAGAAACAAACCAAGTTGGATCGCAGTCCATATGCCCTCAGTCAACATGACATAATTATAACACTGAAGGACGAAAAGCAATGGATTATGGCTACCTTATATTAGCTGATCTCCATGGATCCAAAGGGGTTGGACCACACAAACCCAGCTCAAAAGTGCACCTCCATGCACGTGTGACATTCTTTAATTGCCACTCTCGCCATTTTTAAATAATTTTATAATCAAAACATTAATCACAATACAAACTAAATCATTATTTGAATGAAATCAGAAAAATTCACAATTACTATTTGAAGATATACACTGGGCAAATATCGTTCTTCACTCATGTGTAATAGTTTGCAAATTACATATAATAAATAAAGTGCACTATGAAAATCATCTGATCATGTGCCACGAACTTAACTGAGAGAGTTTTGACAAAAATATACAAATGACCTTCTGATACGATAATCATATACTATACTCACTTAATCACCCTTTTGGATCCAAGCTAAATCATTTTAAACGAAATGATCGAGTTGTCATTTTTATACTGATAATAATAATGAAATTGATATATAGATGCCCTCATAAACCAATCATGCCAAGTTTCCCCATATGTTACCTACCTGCCTTGCTCCACGCCTCCACCATACATGAAAATACCATTCTCTATCATAATATTGTATATTTTTTAAGTACTACCGATTCTGCTACAATGTAACATATGTTCCTAATATTGTATATAATACATATATACAGAGTAATATATAGAGGATTAAGTATTTTCGAAACACCACCTCAATAATTTATAATAAATTGACAATTCATCGTTTAAAGGCATATATATGTTTAAAGATTCGGATTCGCTATATATTTACACAGGAAAAGCAAAAGTCGAGAGATTCATATCTGTTAGTTTAAAGTAAGAGCAAAAAAAAAAAAAAAAACGCACAAACACACACACAAGTGACACAACCCTATTATTCAGGAACCGACCACACAATTCAAACACAATCCATGCTAGCATATTTTTATTTCTTTAGTTTTTCGTTTCCAGCCATGAATAAGAGCCGTGTGACGGTGACGTCTAATCATATCGTCTGCCACCCTGCCAAACACTTCATATACTAATTATTCGATTAATATAGTAATAATAATTGTTTAGTTTGTGATAATCTACATGATACTTAAATTAGATCGGGGTAAAAGATATAAAATTACACTACAATATAAAAAATTAGGAGATGGGAATGTATGATATATAAGTTGTGCATAGATTGGCTAAGGGCGGGTTGAAGTTGTCGAACTAGATACTACGGTCTATGGAGTATAATATAAGAGTCTAGTACGATGATAGATTATCATATGACTAGTTGTAGAGAGGTACTATTTATTATACACAATGTTCGGATTATTGTGATAATGACTTACAATAAGAGGAACTGACATGGTACGTTGTCATTGGTGAAAGGTAGAAGGTAGTCGGTCAATTTATACAACAGTTCATTCACTTGCACATTAGTTATAGCTCGCAACAACTCCCTCAATTGTATCATTGTATGTTGATCGTACCTGACTGACTTCTGGTTGTAACGGTCCCAATAAATTGGACCTTTGATATTAATTCTTTAAACTTATTAATGTGGTTATTAACTTTATTGAAGTTTTCTATAACTCCACTAAAACACAACAAGCTTTATTTTGAATTATATTTCTGAATTTTTTTCTCCATTAATGAGTGCCTTTTTCCTTACCAACATATCTTGCTTCAAAAGTTATGCCGAAAGAAAATACTAAAGGCCGGCAAGCAGGCTTCATATGATACCACAACAACAATGCATATGATATTCATGCATGTATACACTTTATATTTATATTTCTATGTTTATAAATGTGTATGTACTTGTGTGGACATGTCACATGTACATACAGTTTCAACCATGCAATCAACAACGTACATACTTATAGTTTCATCCGCAATATAATGAAAGGGGAAACCTAGCAATGTAGTTTTCAATATAAATATTTGTTTAAATGTTGTATGCATATGCAGATATGACATTCATTCATATATATAATATATATCGGAGTATCCAACTGCTTGTTACTGCATTTATTCCCTCATTAATGGGAAATTGTTACGTCTCCAACTCTAGAAGGTACAGTCTCAACTCTCAAGACTCCAGTTATGGTATTCAAGAAAGTAGTCATGCATTATGAGTGATGAGAAAAAACGAGATCAAGAAATCAATATTTACCTGGTTCGACAGTGTTTTTACATTCACCGGAGAAATATTTTTTATTAATTGTGGTGATAATCTTCTCCCAAAAGGTTAAATCTTCAATCACAAATGTTCTCTACATTCTAGTCCGACAGACCATTTGCAGAATGTAAATCATGGTAATTCAATAATTAGACTACATACCAGTGTGCATAAGATATCTGTCCACTTTAATTAATCTGATACAGTTACAAAACTATCCATGTATCCAACCCTATTATAGACCAATATGCATGGCGAATTGAATTAAATGACAACGTCGTAAAAGTCCATTTTGGGCGAACATGGTCCAACGACGGGACCAAACATTTTTGCAGGGATGAGGTAAAAGCAGGCGCCCAAGTCTACCCCTAGTTAAGGCAATCATATTGTGTGAATCAGGGTTGATACAAGTGTGTGGTTATGTGGACTATATTATTAAATAATATACATTCAGTATATATATAAATGATGTATTCTTTTTGTATATTAAAAATATATATTATATTAAAAAAATACATTATTTGAGTACTAAAAGCATATTTTATTATATAATGTATATTCAGTACATTTTTTAGTATATTAAAAACATATTTTTTTATGATGATTCACACAATAATCTGTCTAGTTTAAGCAAGGCTCTTTGAATTAGAAACCATAAAACTACATGCATGAAAGTCAATAAACGCAGCATTCGGTCCACAGTTGATATGGATGGCTAACAACCACACATTCTTCGTTTAATGATGTTAGTCAATTTTTGCTATTCTATGATTGCTTCAAATCATCATCGTTTCATGCTATACCATTTGTCGTTATTTTAGTTGATTGATTGTTAATTTTTAAGGTGATTTCTTTTTTTTTTTTTGGTTCATTTTATAAGATTGATGCATATCGATCATGCGATGAGTCATGTCGGGATATAAGTTCAAGATGATTGATGGGTTTAGTGGGAGGCAATGTGAAATAAGTTGTTGATTAGTCTTATTGATCGAGTGGGACTGATTAAGTCGTGATTAAAGTGAAGCAATTACGTTTAACAATTACTACATTAGTGAGATTCACGTAAGTACATGGATCATGCATTATTGTTTGTATGTGAAAGAGAGTTTTGCACATTGCATATAATTTAAGTGAAGGCCATGAAAAATGTGAGATTTTCTCTATTCGATGGGGGTTCCAATTCCACAAGATGGTGAGGCTTAATAATTTATTGTTAAATTATATATAACGCTACATATAGAACCCTATTATATATACTGTGAGTGTTCACATCTCAATCATGTGTGTACATGTATTCACACATATGGGATTTTCGTGACAGCGTTTCACGAATCATTTTTTTTTTTTTTTTTTGAAAGTCGCTGGATCTATTACATTGTAGTATCTGTTCATATACTTTCTCAACCTACTGAAACACAAAGAACCAATAACGCCTCCACTGAGGTTCGAACTCATAATCTTCCAAATGGAAGTCCAACCCGGGTACCATTAGACCACATAGTCCTGGTACGAATCATTTACTTATACAGAAAAATATAATATAATACTTTTAGGGGGAGTTTGGTTCAGGTTATATAACATAACCAACGGAATGTGACATTCCAAAACTCACATTCCTATGTTTGGTTCACATTATCTCAGGGAATCTAACATTCTCCAGGAATGTCACATTCCCTCCACATAGGATTTTGAACGGAATGTGATTCCCTTCAATTTCTAAGGTTATGTAAGATAACCTTGGTTATGTTAGTTTATTACACACACACACACACACACACACACACACACACACACACACACACACACACACACACACATATATATATATATATATATATATATATATATATATAATTATTTTTGTAATTATATATTTTTTATTTTTATTATGTTAGGTTAGCATATAAAATAATTTTGTTTCTCAAGTTCAATATTTTAGTTAATATTTTAAAATCATGTAATTATATATGATACCGTTATCTTATTTATTTATTTTAATTTTTAAATTTATTAAAATATATAAAAATATGTTAAGGATATTATAGTGTGTGAATAAAAGATAACCCTAAACCAAACATGATTATATTACATACCCCAATTTTAACCAAACACAGGAATCTAACATTCCCAGTAATCTAACATTCCCAGCAATCTAACATTCCTTAAGGTAATCTGACATTCCGTGAACCAAACGACCCCTTAATAAAAAAAAGTAATACTTTTACATATCAAAATGTAAAAGTATTACATTTTTCTTCAAAAATATTATGTTTTCCCTTATAAATAACAAAAGCACTTTATTCTTAATTAGTATTACATTTGCTAATATAAGTATTACATTTCATATTGACCTGACGTGTCTAACGGACAAGGATCTATGGTCTCACACAAGTTTTAAAATAGAATAGTTTGACTTCGCTTAGCAAAAAAAAAAAAAAAGTCATCAATTTTCGTATAAAGATTATCTGTCCCATTTTCTTTACATCCTTAACCTACCACCATTCTTCATTCACATTCTTAGAGCATCCACAATAGTGGATTTTGGAAGGTTTTAAAGCATATATGTGGATGAGAGAGAAATATGAGATAGTGTCTAAAGTCTTCGCCGGATGTGTTTGGTTTTTGCAGGAATAATAGTGAGCCCACTAAATAAACAAAAAAGTTCCCTAATGCGCGTGGGGTGCACCAGAAACGCCCAGCGGGGTGCATTATTTTCTTTGCTGTTTTTTTTCTTCTTTCCCTTCTTTTTCACATGTTCTTTCTCTTAGTCACCTAAACAAAAACTATGCCTAATGAGGATGCTTATGCACTAAACAACAATAACTTGGTTTGTGCTGCGTTTAATTTGGAACAAATTTATATTGTTAAGAATAATCCTCTGAGAGTACAATTAGTATTTCAATTCCAATGTTGCTATTTGAGGTAATCTCATATGAGTTTAGCTACACCTTCAATTAGTTTGGAAGACAATTATGGGCAAAGCGTAAGTTAGGATTCATACTATAAACACTCCAAAACATTAATAATGTCGGGTAGGTGGCTTTTGAATGTCATTTGTTAATTTTGTCATACTTTTGACTTCTCAAGTAATTCCAAACTTGTCCCCAAATTCCAGTCCATATATGTACGCTCCCATATTTCAGTATTCCACACTCATCTTCCATGCCACCCACCGAATTTAATTTCCTTTTCTCGTTTCCGTGTCAACCTACGCCTTTCATCCTCCATTGTGAAATTGCAACTTTAACCAAGAATTATCGCAATGGCAAACCACATTGCAAATTCTAATTATCAGTAACATTTTATAAACTACACGAGAGAGATAAATTGTAGCATAAATCGCATTACACAATAGAAATAACTTGTAGTGTAAATCCTGCTTATAATCAGGCACGAGAGGCATGCTCTATCTACTTAACCACTCAGTTTCGATAGGAAAAATAAGATTTTTCATGTGGTCAACCAATAGTGTTTAGTCTTATTTCCGGTCGAACTTCACATATTGTGAACTTGAAGTGTCACTGGAACGTTTTGACCAATCACTAATGACAAAAACATTTTGCATGTACACAGGCCAAGAAAATCTAAAATAATACGAGTAACCTTCATAAATCTTAACGAACATTCATAAAGTCTATGATATAGTCCGATAGAATTTGAAAACAAAATCATAAAAGAAATTATTTTTTTCATATAGGAAATCATATGTTCGAATTCTATTGAGACAGTGATTCTTTGTGCTTTAATAAGTTAACAGGTATTACATTGTAATAGTGTAAGTATTACTAAAAAAAAAAAAACATTTCTATATTTTTTCTTTGAACAATAATCATGAAATTCCGGCCCACCATTTTCCCCACTACTCCACTCTTTAAAAACTAGCGTAATCAGCGTCATCAGTGCTGCTACTGTAAAGTAACCATGTTCTCGCACTTCTGCTCCTTCTTCGCCTGAAATCTACGCCCACGCTTATGCGTACGCGTATATATACTGTAGAAGATTGTCGTGTACAGTCGTCGCGCATACCGGTTGCATGTGAAAACCAATCAGAATGGGGCTTTGTTTCTCGCGGAGGGAGACCCCGAAGAAGCGGCCGTCGAAGCGTATAGCGCACCAATCCTCTGCTGTCGGCGGAGGGAGCAGTAGGTGGGGTAGGAATCGATCGTCCAGGAAGGATGGAATGGTAATTCAGGACCCGGCGCTCGCCGCCGCGATTCTGTTCCAGCAGCAGATGCAGAACGGCGGCGGCGGCGGCGGTTTGGCGTTTGATCGTTCCGCCTCGCTCCGTTATCCCGGCTCCAACTCGAAGAAGAATCATCAGGCGTTGCCTCGGAGCTCGAGCTCCAGAGCTCGCTCGCTAACTGATCCCCTGCTTCAACCTCACCAACTGGTTAATAAGGTGGTTCTATACTCCTATACTGCTTATTCGTATTGAATCTGCTTCCTCTATTTGTTCAATGTATTTAATTTCAGTTTCCATTTCGTTTTCAAATCAGCAGTTGATAATTGATTGATCGAATCGCTTTTAAGAGAATTCTTTACCATTTCTGTCCAATTGATAAGATTCAAGCAGACAGAGATCACGCATTTAACTTATTTGAAACTCTCCTCCCATCAATGAATTGGATCTTATTGCTGTTCGACGAAATGATAACTATTTGTTTGCCTATAGTTCGAGGATCAAAACATTTGCATCAAAAGTAATGCATTTTGTTTTTAAATCTGTGCAATTCCATTTGTTTCAGGATATAAAGCTTGATGAATTAGAGACCAGCCATTTTGTCCTTGTTCATGGTGGTGGTTTTGGGGCTTGGTGCTGGTATAAAACCATTGCACTTCTGGAAGGAGCTGGATTTAAAGTTACTGCTGTAGATTTAACTGGTTCAGGAATTCATTCTTTTGACACAAATAGTATAGCCAGCCTGTCACAGTATGTGAAGCCACTCACTGATTTTTTTGAAAAGCTTGTTGATGGAGAGAAGGTTATTTTATTCATTTCAGCTTTTTTTTACCTTTGTGAATTTTTCTATGTTCTTTTATGCTTTGAAATAAATCTTGAATGCCTGTATGGCTGTATATATAGGATTTTACAATTGTCTGCTTATGAATTCTGCAATATGGGCACCAATGCACTAGAATTTTGATAATAAGCCTTGGCCTTGTGAGCCATGTATAAGGATTGTGGATAGGATTACTAACAATAGCTATAGCTATATATTTGATTTCTGCATATATCTAATGGCTAATCTTTTCGTTATTAAAGACACACACCAAAAAAAAAGGACTCAATTTTTGTGCACATTTTGATTGATTTTTAGTATTAAGCTTATTGTTTTCTTTGTACTTACTCTTTTTGAACATACAGGTGATTTTGGTAGGGCATGATTTTGGTGGTGCTTGTATATCATATGCTATGGAGCTTTTCCCTGCTAAAGTCTCGAAAGCTGTTTTCATTGCAGCGGCTATGTTGACTAGTGGGCAGAGTACCCTGGATATGTTCTCTCAAAAGGTATGCGTTATCACTTCTATTGAATAATTTGTGGGCAATAGATTGTTTTTACACGCAGTTTGTTTTCTACAACTTGATTTCTCTCCATTTCTTTGTCCTTTGCTAAGTTGATCGTGTATATTTGCCTGGAATGCTTCACTCACTGTTAAATACGGTATTGCAGACAGATTCGAATGATCTGATGCAACAGGCTCAACTATTTATTTATGCCAATGGGAACAACAATCCCCCAACTGCCATTGACCTGGACAAATCACTCCTGAGGGACTTACTATTTAACCAGAGTCCCGCTAAGGTAAGTTATCTTTCTAGTAGCAGCAAATAAAATATCTCCTTGATGCCTAAACTACTGTCAATAGCAGGATTGCAAAGTTGATTCAGACTATCATCATAACTATGGAATTTGTGGTTTCCATCTTCAGGATGTTGCATTAGCATCTGTGTCAATGAGGCCTATCCCCTTTTCACCTGTTCTGGAGAAGCTCTCTTTGTCAGACCTCAAGTATGGCTCCGTTAGACGGTTCTATGTTGAAACTCCAGAAGATAATGCAATACCCATTGCTTTACAACGGAACATGATTACCCAAAGTCGTCCAGAACAAGTTTTTCATCTCAAGGGCGCCGATCACTCGCCATTCTTCTCAAAGCCACAAGCCCTGCATAAAACACTGGTAGAGATCTCAATGATCCCTTAATTATTCTATGTAAAGTTCCTTTTGCTCGTCCCTTGTAAAATTTTATCAACATGTCTGAATATCAAAATGCAATCAACAGAGATATATGTAATGGTATAGCCTTGTTTCTAGCTCATCATTTATGAGCCATTCCTTTTAACAAAGAATTGTCAATTCTTGTTTTGTAATGCCTATGGCACTTTGTAAAAGTCACTGACAATAAAATATTGTGTTAAAAGATTATTGGTTTACGGATTATTACACATGTCAACACCCTTCTTAGAACTCGTTTTTTTTTTAATCCAAAAAAATAAAAAGGGATAATACATTATCTTAAGAATCATAAAAATGATTATGGGCACACAGATTACTGGCGTGTTTGGTTGTGGAAAGACGCAGATGTTAACATCATACCGAAACAGTGACCTATCACTTGCTCACGCCAAACGGCCGTCTTTATCGAAATGGTGCGTTTTGTGGGTCTTCTTTCTCTCTCGGCGCTCCCTGAAAACGACGTTTAAACCACATATTCGCTCCTTTATAATCCCCCCTCTCACTCAACAGTTGCTGGGGGGTCGAAAACTCACAAGATTCAAAGTAGCAGGTGCGATTTCGAAGCATTCTCGCATTTCTCGTATGTTCTTCACCTTTTAAAAGTTCTCTAAATCCTTTTTGTTGTTGTTGTGAATCCTGCAGTATTCGGTGAGAAATTGATAGCGAAGAATGGGGCGTGGAGTTAGTGCTGGAGGTGGACAGAGTTCTTTGGGTTACCTGTTTGGAGCTGGAGAGGCACCGGCGGCTGCTCAAAGCCGCCGTGAAAAAGCTTCTTCTTCGCCTGCCGCCGCTCCACAACCTGCGGATAACAGCAAGCAGGTTGCCGCCGGCATTCTCAGCAGTAACGCAAACAACTATGTCCGTGGAGATGGTCAGAACTGTGGCAACTTTCTAACGGTATGACATGTGCTAGACTGCTAGTAAAATAGATTGCTGATATTCTATATTATATTATATTTAAGTCACTGCCTTAGAAACATGAATTTCACTTGATTGCAGGAAAGGCGTTCGACGAAAGTCCAAGCTGCACCTGGCGGCGGCTCTTCCCTGGGTTATCTGTTTGGAGGTGGAAGCAGCAATTGATGCCCCCATCACTTCCCTGTTGGAGTTGGGTTGTTCTACCTAACCTTCCCCAACGCAAGTTTCTCAAATCTCGTATGTATGATCTACAAAAGGAGCTCTGCTGTCGCTCGTTTGGAGCCATATTTTGTTTGTTTGTTTGTTTGATATGTTTGTTCATTGTTTAGAAGATTTCAAATGTTGATTGTGCATATTTGTTGTTAGTTTCCCTTGTGTCTTATGCAAACCGCATTCTGTTTACCTGTCTCTCTTCCAGTCTTCCCATTACCTATCAGTCAAAAACCATCAATTTGACAGTGAAGGAAACTGCATTGAGCAAAAAATGTTTTGCCCCAAAAGATCACACCTCAGTTCTAGCCAAGTGCATCCATCACACAGGGATCAACAATACTTGATCGATTTTGAACATTTGCGAATCAATCTAGTTAGACCTTACAGAATACAATAGTTATGCTGTGCAACCGAATGTACCATGCGCATGGTGCATACGGTTCAAAACGACGTCGTTTTGATTAAAAACGCGCATCCCACTTAAAAAAAAATTCAAGTTCGACTCTCAGCAATAGCATTATTGTGGATATATAGTTATGAAATTGTGGTTATATAGTTATGAATTTATGGATATTTAGTTCATTCATTGTGGATATTTAGTTCAATCATATATTGTGGATATTTAGTTCATTCATTGTGAATTTTTACTTCATTCATTCATTCATTGTGGATTTTTACTTCATTCATTCACTGTGGATATATAGTTATGAAATTGTGGATATATAGTTATGAAATTGTGGTTATATAGTTATAAATTTCTGGATATATAAAAATGCTATTGCCGAGAATCGAACCTGATTTCTTTTTTAAGTGGGACGCGCGTTTTTTTAACCAAAACGGCGCCGTTTTGCAACCGTATGCACCTTGCAAGGTGCATTCGGTTGCACAGGATAATAGAATATCAAAAGATGAAGCTGGGGTTTTCAAGTTTGGGCTAAATGTATCATTGGTTTTAGTAGTAAATGGACCAAAGAATTAATTGGAGATGAGCCCGTTACGTGGAATGGGCTAGTCTAGGACATATTCGCAGTGAAGTATTTCCAATTTGCATGGGCAAATTATTGTGTATACCATGAATTTAATATATTTTTTTAATATATATCAAAAATACATTATTTGTGTACTGAATGTACATTATTTGATAATATATAAAAAAATATGTAATTTTAAATAATGTATTTTTTATATATTAAAAATGTACTTTTTATTTATGGTTCACACAAATGTATGGACCATAGTCCATGGAATAATGATTGATTTGCATGGGAGTAGGCATAGTTATCCTTATTCGATTCAGACTTTCGTAGAGTTTTTAAAAGTCTAATGATATTCAAAATTTTATTAACTTTCATAGACTCTATCAGAATATGATTTTTGTATACTTTTTCTTCATTAATATAAATAGATGAAATCCAACTCCAAACTTTTCAACTTTCTCTACAAACTTTTTCCTCTTTATCTAAATCAACGGTGCGTTTCGAACCTTTTTAATAAATACTCATATTTATTTTATTTTTATCTCTTTATTTTCATACATATTTATATAAAAAAAAAACATAACAAAAATTATTATAAAAATTATTATTTACTGTTGTTCATAGCAAAAATTTTTACTACGAATTGAACTCTACATCAAGTTTTAGATTTTGATTGAATTTAATATATTATTGGTTCGTATATATTTAGTTATTTTATTTTATAATATAAATTTGTTCCGAATATTAATATTATCTAAATTAATTTTTTGTGTGATCTTAATAGGTTATTGGTTCATATATATTTTTAATTATGTTATATATTGATTTAAATTTATTTTGAATATAAAATGTACAAACCTTACATATATTAAATTTAAAAATTAAAATTAAATTCATTCTATTTTAATGAAATATACTTCAAAAATAGTATAAAAATCACTTAAATTAAACTTATGTTAAACAAGTTTTATGAATATAAAACATAGAACAGAAAGCAGTTAAAAACTGAACAAAAAAGATTTTTATATTAAGACAAAATCTAGATTTGAATTTATTTACCATCTAGTAATTTCCATTGGATGTACTAAAATAAAAATAAATGATATATTTTTTAATTGAGTTAAAAGAGATTTTAGAAATATAACAAGTAAAATAAAATATATCAGAAATTTAAGAAATTATATAAATTTTGAAAAATATACCTATTGTTTTATTCAGGACTCAATTCTATTCCCGACAGAGATAGGGTTTTAACCCGTCCAGGCTGCACTATATCTTTTGAAGCTAGGGTTTCTTCTTTTCTGTAATCTCTGCTGCGCCATCGGCAATCGTTTTCTCAGATCAATACTCCGGCGCATCCAATATGACGACCGTCGTTCCAACTTCCGAGGAAGATCCCGCGCTTTCCGTGGTCAGGTTCACTGCCGAGATGTCTTGGGCTGAAGCCGGTCCTGAGGTTCGAAGCTCTATTGATATTTTCGTCGTTTATTTCTATAATTTTCTTTGCACGCATGCTGTGTTTGTTTCAATCGATGGTCCAGCTGAATGTATGTGCTGTTTGCTAGTTTTATTTCCAAAAAACTCTATACATTTATATCAACTTCAATATTTTAAATATTATGTTATGTAATTTTTAGTTATTTGATCTCCAAAACGATGAATTAACAATATGACATTGTTTGTGGAAAGATTATGTATGGACTGGATTTACATGGTGGTTTCCTTTGATAGGTTGCAGAGCCTCAGGTTAGTCGACTGTGCATAGAAGCACAGGAGCGTATGGTGGGAGGCAGGTGGTTGGATTTGGTGGACTTGATGCTCACATCTGCAGACTTGGTATTTTCAAAAGCTTCTGATAAAGGTAATGCCCTAATTGGTACTCTATAATCTTTAACTACTTTCTGAAGACATGTTTTGATTATTTCCACTTTATAGTACTTGGAAAGTTTTGCAGTTAATAGGTTATACTTCTATGTGAATTGGATCTAAAAATTTGCTTTAGTGAAGAAAAATTATAAGTGACATTTTTTTAATGTAATCCTTTTGGATTATATTTGTTTGCTGGATTGGTTTCCTTCTCAGTCTTCCCAACAGAAATCATGCTTATATTCATGTTGGCTAACTGTTATGTGAAGTCAATAGGCTTCAAGTCATGCTTGAATAAATTTTCTTTCATCCATTTGAAGCAACTCCCTTCTACTGTCTGTATCTAAATGAATTTTGTTTTTTTTTTTTTTCATGTTGCATCTTTGGAGTATAATGCACTTTTCTATTTATCATACTGCCATTTGTTGGTTTTCTCCAGATCTTGAGTGCATTTTCACTATAATTTCCAACCTTGTGAAGAAGCCTGAGAGTGTTGAACAAGTACGTCAGATGGCAGAGCTTATATCCTCAAAAGTCACGCAGCAACCAAATGACAAACCTTTGTTGCGCTTAAAAATGTAAGACTTCTCAATATTGATTTTTATTTTAACTCCAAAGATGAAAGTTATATCATTTTTGTCTCATTGTGTTTTTTGTTTTCTCTTTTCAGCTTGTTCAACCTGTATAATCTACTGGATGACCCTATTAGCCGCTTTCTTGTTTACAAGAAGGCCCTTAATTTGGCAATCAGTGGAAAGGCCACTGAACATGTTCTATCATCGTTTAAAAAGATAGACAATATTTTGAAGGAATGGGACCTTGGGGTGGAGGATCAGAGGGAGCTCTTTCGCACAGTTTCTAATATTTTGAAAGAACATAAGGGGTGAGAAGCGGATGGGCTGCTGAAAAATAATTTTTCAGTTTATTTAAATTGATGCTTGAAATTAATCTAAAAGATAGTTTATTTATTTATTTATTTAAACTCCATTAAAATTCCAGGTATACAAAAGAGTCTTTCAAGTTTCTTATTAGGTATCTGGCAACATTTTCTGGTGATGATGCACATACTATGAATGAATCTAAGGATGCTGCTGTCAATACTATTATTGAATTTGTTAAAGTGCCTGACATGTATCAGGTATCAGTGTTTCTTACTAAATTTTGAAATTTCTTTACATGGGATTCAGTCGACATTGGTCAATTTTGCTGTCCATTTCGTCTTCATAATTACATAGTAGTTTTTATTTTAATTTTTCTGAGATAAGGTTGGCTTAATTGTTGACATTCCCTCTTATATATATGGTTGTGTAATTTGCTATTTGAGATTCCCATGTGTATTAGCCTTTTAGGTTTTTGGTTAGAAGTATTATTTATTCTGTTCTGTCATGGAGTCTCATTGATTGTGGGTTGTTTTACATTGCAGTGTGATTTGCTTGAAATACCAGCTGTAGCACAATTGGAGAAGGATGCTAAATATGCTCTGGTGTATCAACTTCTTAAGATCTTTTTGACTCAGAGGTTGGATGCATACTTGGATTTCCAAGCAGCTAATTCCACTTTATTGAAAAGCTATGGTAACTATATGTTCCATTACTTGAGACTTAGACTTCTAGATACATCAATTCCCATGTTTTGGCCGCTTGTAGTTCATTTTTACTGACTTTGTCTTTTCTGATAATATAGGACTTGTCCATGAAGATTGCATTGCAAAGATGAGGTTGATGTCATTGGTGGATCTAGGATCCAGTGAATCTGGTCGAATTCCTTATTCTGTGATCAAGGATGTTCTGCGGGTAAAATCTTTTATGTAATGTTTTAATTAGTGTTTTTTTCTCGGACATGCAAACAGAGACACATTTATTTGTTTAATTCAATTTCATTACTGATCAAGTTGGTGCATATATGACTGTAGATTGATGACAATGAAGTTGAGCCATGGGTTGTCAAGGCAATTACAGCAAAGTTAATTGATTGCAAGATTGATCAAATGAATCAAGTAATAATTGTGAGGTACACTTTGAGCTTCACCCTTTGACATCTTCTATCACTCCTTGTTTATGGGAGAATATTGGGGGTTTTAAGCCCTTTGTGGTTGATATGCTTTACTCTTGGGTGTTGCAGCCGTTCAATTGAACGAGTGTATGGTCCAAACCAGTGGAAAGCCCTCAGAACAAAGCTTGAAACATGGAAGGTAAATAATCTTTTATTTAATTTCATGTGTGCCATAACTTGATAATTTGATAATGCCATTGGTTGACCATGCTGTATCTATCTGCTTTGCTATTGAGGTTTTAGTCTATTCCCTGCAAGATGTGTTACAATCCATCCTCAATATAATGTTCATTTGCCTTGTTATAAATTCTTAGTGTTAGTTTGGTTCATGTTATGTGCTCAAGAATGTTACATTACCTTACCTACAAGATAATGTATTTTGCCCTTGTTTGGTTTCTAGGGAGTTAATGTGAGATTCTTGGGGATGTGGTAACATGAGCGAAATACGCTATTAATGTTGTGATGTTTTCAAATGCTGTGTTAACAAAATATATTTTGCAGGGTAATATTGCCAATCTTATTAGCACTATTCAAGCGAACAAAGTAGTCGAAGATGGCTCACAAGCAGCAATGCAAGGATTAACGATTCGCTGAGATTTTTTTGCTATGTAGTACAATTTTTCTGTTAAACTTGATAGAATTTGAGACACTACTGCCTGCCCATATACTGCAATATCTGGTTTTAGTCAGACAATATGAGTAATCTGAATGCTCAATGCAAGAGTTTTGCTTTTGCTTCTCTCTTCCAACTCTGCAATTTCATTACTTTTTATGTCAAATGACAATTGGTTTATACGAGAATGTAAACTTCTCTGAAGACATTAAAGAACATTGACTTTGCGCAGAAAGATGTCCCACTAATTATTTAAGTTAGCCTTTCAAAAAAAAAATTATTTTAGTTAAGATCAAATGTATTTCCACAATCTTCGCCACAAAAATTAAGAAATAAAAAACAGGTGTAAAATTACTTTTTATGTCAAATGACAATTGGTTTATACGAGTGTTGGTGCTTTTTTCTTCAGATGTGAACATGTTCTCGACCTTTTTTAAGTGAAAAATGATTAATGTCAGGTTCCTACTAAACTTCTGACTTTGCGCAGAAAGATGTCCCACTAATTATTTAAGTTACGATCAAATTTATTTCCACAATCTTCGCCACGAAAATTAAGAGATAAAAAACAGGTGTAAAATTACTTAGTACAAAGACTTTGGCAAATAAAAAGGCAACCGGCAGGCCGACGAAATAGACATTGCAGCCTTGCAGTTATCATGTCTTCAACCATTTCCATGGTAATATGGTATCGGTATACTTACCAATAAAATATATCACAACAACTAAATTGACATTATTATTAAAAGAAGAAGAAAAAAAGAAACTAAAGGGAACCTTATTCTAATAGTCTTCTAGTCTAGACTATGATATTTGCAAAGAAAAAATAACAATCTTCAACCATTTCCATGGTAATATGGTATCGGTATACCTCAGTCCTGACTCCTGATCAATAAAATATATCACAACAACTAAATTGACATTATTATTAAAAGAAGAAAAAAAGAAACTAAAGGGAAACTTATTTCTAATAGTCTTCTAGTCTAGAATATGATATTTGCAAAGAAAAATGTTTCATTGGTTAATAAGAGCTACTAACACGGCATTTAATATTTAATTCAAGACAAGTAAACTAGAAAATAGAGATTGCAATGCTAGGAAGTTTACCGGGGGATCACCATTTCTCCACCAAGTCTCATTTTTATGCTCAGAACTTGAATCAGTTGGAAAGCATAACCCAATACCTCAACAGCAACAATATGCATCATCCTCTGTTTTTTATTCTTATATCCTGTACGTTATTCCATGGTATGATCATCTTTGCCATTTCTTCTACCATTAATTCACCTATTGAGAACATAGCCATTTCGTGTGGCTCTTCTGGCACTCCAACTGCACCTGATGGACGCATGTGGGTTGGAGACAATACCATGTCTTCTTCTACATTGCTGCACTTGAATGGAATATCCTGGACGTCTACAGCCCAGCAAAAAGCTTCTCTCATGATTGATCCACTTCCATATCAGACAGCTCGGACCTCTCGCCATGAGTTCAGCTACCGGTTCTCTGTCAAGCCGGGCCAGAAATTTATCCGCTTGCACTTCAACCCAGCGCCATACAAGGGTTTCAAGAAGTCCATAGCCCTTTTTACTGTCAAAGCTGGTCCATACACTCTCCTAAGCAATTTCAGCCCTTCCCTCACTGCTGATGCTCTAGGTGTCAAATTTCTCAACAAGGAATACAGTGTTAATGTACAGGAAAGTGAAGCGTTGACTATAACATTCACCCCATCCCAAGAAACAAAGTCCTCAGAAGATGTTTATGCTTTTGTCAATGGCATTGAGATTGTCTCCATGCCTACTGGTCTTTACTATACCCCAGAGGGAGAGCCAGGTGCCCATGTTATTGGCCAAAAGCACAGATTCTACATTGATACTGCTACAGCACTGCAGATGATTCAGAGATTAAACATCGGGGGACGGTCAATCCCATCTATTGAAGATGTCAGCATGTTTCGTGACTGGAAAGATGACTACAACTACCTGTTAAATGGAGTTGGTGCTGCTTCAACTTATACAACCATTACAATTGAGTATGCTGACATGCTGACACATGTTGCACCTCCCAAAGTGTACCAAACAGCAAGGTCAGTGCATCCAGGCAAGCAGCAGCTCATTGCTCACAATCTCACATGGATAATTCCAGTAAATTTAGGATTCAGGTACCTAGTCAGGCTCCATTTCTGTGAATTTGAACCTGAAATATCAGCAAGAGGTGAAAGGCAATTCAGTATACTTATAAATAATCAGATAGCCGAATATAATGCTGATGTGATCAAATGGAGTGGTGGACATGGGATTGCAGTGTACAAAGACTACATTGCAATGATGGAAGGAGATAGAATGAAAGGTACAGGCACTCTAGTCATAAGTTTGCAGCCCAACTCTGACTTCAGCACTAAAAGAACTGACGGCATTCTGAATGGCTTAGAAATATTCAAGCTAAGTAATCCTGACAACTATCTTGTGGGAATGAATCCTGCCCCCCAACGCAAACAAAGTTCAGTGTCAGAGATGCCGAGTCACCAAAGGCCAGTGTTTTTTGATAGAAAGAGTGCAATTGTTACTGCATTCACAGTAGCAGTCACTTTACTGAATATTGCCATCTATTATCTAAGGTGTCTCTCAGAAGCTAACTCCAACATGAGAAACACAAGATCTCGTTCCACAGACCCAGCTTGTCATCAATTCTCACTTGAGGAGATCCAACTATCCACCAACAATTTTAGTCCTAAGTTCCTCATTGGAAGTGGTGGATATGGTAAAGTATACAAGGGCATTATTGATGGCGGAGCAACTACTGTAGCAATTAAGCGTTTGAAGGAAGAATCTAGGCAGGGAGAGAATGAGTTTTGGACAGAGATCAAAATGCTATCAAAGGTCCGAAATGAACACCTTGTCTCCCTAATTGGCTTTTGCAATGAAGGTACGGAGAGGGTGTTGGTTTATGAGTACATGCCACGAGGAACTGTTGCAGACCATCTCCACAAAATTGATAGAAAGGGGAACGGTAACCCCCCTCTCTCTTGGGAAAGACGACTCAAGATTTCAATAGGTGCTGCCCGGGGATTACATTTCCTTCACACCTCCCAGCATAAGGTTATACACCGTGACGTAAAAAGCTCAAACATTCTGCTGGATGAGAGTTGGGTGGCAAAGATTTCAGATTTTGGTTTGTCCAAAATGGGGCCTGGAAATGAGTCCTTCACTCATGTTAGTACTGATGTCAAAGGAACATTTGGCTACTTGGATCCTGAATACTTTTTAACTCACAGATTGACAACAAAATCTGACGTTTATGCTTTTGGAGTAGTGCTGCTTGAAGTGCTCACCGGAAGGCCAGCACTGGATAAGAGGCTTGTTGAGCAAGGCCACAATCTAGCCACTTGGGCCATAGACTACATGAGAAAAGGAGATGTTCATGATATTGTTGATGACAGTCTGGCGGGGCAAGTCTCTCAAACTTGTTTGAAAGTGTTTGCAGAAATTGCAGAAAGATGTTTGGGCAGACAGCCACATGAACGACCAGATATGGCTGATGTGCTAACAAAACTTGAATTAGTGTTGGCGTTACAGCAAAAGGAGGCACAAAATGAGGGCATGAGTATTGATAGACTTGGAACTCTCTCAGAAGAGAATATGGTGGCACCTAAAGGCAAAGGAAAAGATATTCTCATGGGAAGGGTGGAGAAGAAGGATAGGAATTCCAAAAGAAAGTCTGTTCGATGGAGGGATCTTTTCCTCGTCCGGCCAAAATCACCACCCAAGACGAAAACTCCCGAAACATTGCCATCACAGCTTGAGGTTTCCACAACAAAGCATGAAGGACCACGCATCTTCTCTGTGAATGAAATCCTAAAGGCCACTAACAATTTCAACCAGAGTTCTATTATTGGTTCTGGGAAAGGTTATGATGTGTTCCTGGGTTTACATGGTGGCAAAAGTATTGTAGTCATCAGAAGGGCCATCATTACAGTATTAAGTGATCGCCTGGATCAAGAGTTGCAGTTTCGCCATTCCCATCTCCCTTTGCCCAGCTATGCTGATAATGTTGTCTCTTTGATTGGATATTGCACTATTGATCAACATATGATCAATGTATATGATCACATGGCAAATGGGAGTCTGCGAGATCATCTGCGTAAACCTGACGTGGACACTCTCCCATGGAAGCAAAGGCTTAAAATCTGCATTGATGCTGCACGAGGTTTGTACTACCTTCAGCAAATCTTGAAGCTGAGTATTCTCCACCACACATTCAACTCAACCAACATTCTGCTGGACGAGAATTGGGTTGCTAAAGTTTCAGACTTGGGTTGGTCTAGAAGTAAAGACGACTCTAGTTGGTGCAGAAAGGAAGTTTACAGTCTTGACCTTCATGGTGGGTATATGGATTCACTCGATTTATATCACATAAGAACAGAAGTAAAAGACTATGCATATGCATTTGGTTTACTGTTAATCGAAGTATTATGCGCCAACAATAAATTGATACTCCAGATGGACAAGGATTTGGAGAGTGCAGCCTGCTGGTTCACCACACAAGGAAGATGGAGACATTCAAGATTCATAGACCCAAGCCTTGTTGGGAAAATATCGCCAGACTGCCTGCAGATATTCATTGACATTGCAAGCACGTGTCTGCGCAACCTTAAACCATCACTGCGCGAGATTGTGACACGTCTCGAGGCTGCACTCAAGTTGCAAGAAGCAGCAGATGACAATAAGGAGCTTCAGGTTCTCTGAAACTAAAAAACAGAAACTATATTGCTCTAGTGTATCAATGCCACCATTCAGAAACAGAACTTCATTTTCTTTTCTTTCATCCAGACTGCAAATTGTAGCTGAAAAAGTTTGTTGTATGTGTTCCTTACATCCTAAACTTATTATGCCATTTTCATAAAAGCAAGTTCACATTCTCTTTCCTCAGCTTCATATGATTTTTTTTTGTCTTTAGCATTTTAAATCCCAAACATTAATGGTCAATAACTCGAACTTTACCATGAAGATAAACTCCAATTCACACACAATTTCTGTCGGCAGAACAAACTCACAGCCACTTAGCGTGAATTGCTTGAAAGAGACGTAAGAAAATAAAAATATAGGGGAAAATCGAATCAACTCGCTGGTAAGTGCTCGCAATCCGTACCTGTAACAGATGCGAGACATTGTCTTCTTCCACAAAATCCGAAAACGGCTGCCCTAAGAGGTCCGTCAAGTTAGTGCTGGAGGATACAGACAGCGAAGGTGTAACGTACTAGGGTTGTGAAAGAAGAATTGAGAAGAGAAGAGAAGAAGGTTGAGAGAATAGAGACTGTGTATTCAGTAAAAATTGCATAATTCATTCATACAAATTCTCAGCTTATTAAGCCGCACAAAGCCTAACTGCATAACAAATTAGCTGCTTTGGAAAGGGATGGAATGATGCTTGAAACGGTGTCGTATGGACGTGAGTAACGGCTAACTTCTCACTTAATCAAACGACGTCGTCGTAGTCCAACGGCTAGCTGATTTAGTGGAACGACGTCGCTTTCATCCCTTCTTCAACTTCTTTAACTGTTCCTTCAGACGATATCGTTTCTTCCCCTTTTTCCACCCTTATGCCTTCTATCCCATTTTCATTGCTTTCTTCCAGGTGTGTTACAGTACCCTCCTTTGCAGGAGATCTTTGTCCCCAAGGATCAAAGGAGGGGAATTGGCTTCGAATGTGGTAGTAGTCCTCCCAAGTAGCATCCTCAATTGGAAGATTCCCCCATTGAACTAGAATCTGGGTGATGGCTTGGTTCTTTCTCTTAACCAACCTCTTCCCCAACACTGCCACTGGCTCTGCTAAGACCTGCCCTTCTTCTCCAGTGACTGGAGGGTCCTGCTGGACTATGACTCCATCTCCCACCCTTTTCTTAAGCTGGGAGACATGGAAGACAGGATGAAGGAGAGCCCCAGGAGGTAATGTAAGTTTATAGGCCACTGTCCCAACCTTTTCACACACTTGATAAGGCCCGAAATATTTAGATGATAGCTTCAAATTCTTCCTTATTCCAATGAAACCTGCCTATAGGGTTGTATCTTTAAATACACCCAATCTCCCACTTGAAGAGTTCTTTCACTTCTTCCCTTGTCAGCTTGCAACTTCATTCTACTTTGTGCCTGTTGCAAGTTGTCTTTCAAAGCTGCCAACACAGCATTTCTTTCATTCATCCAAGTAAGTTCAGTCTTGTTACTGCCAATGTTGCAAAACACGCTAGGCGCACCCTAGGCAGTAAGGGGGCGCCTAGGCGCCGATTTTTTTAATTTTTTTTATTAAAAATAAAATTAAAAATTAAAAATTTATTAAAATTTAGTAATAAAACATAAGATTTCTATAGTTATTTCTTAGAAACTATTTACGAAAGTGGTTGTAAAATTGTTCAAAAGATTGTTTAAACCATCTAAATACATTAAAAACTAAAATTAAGAGCTAAAGAAGCATTTTTTTGAGAAATTAGTGGACCAAACCGCCTTCGGTGGATAGATCTCGAAAAAATACGCGATTTGAAAAAAAAATTGTCCAAATCAGACAACCGAGTCAAAAGTTATGCCTTCCGAAACTTTTCCGTCATTTTCAAAAAAAAAAAAAAAAAGAAACATCGAACCGCCGAACCGGCCGGTTAGGCGGTCTAGGCGGTCGCCTAGACCGCCTAGCCGGCCGCGGAGGAGGCCGCCGAGGACATTCCTCGCGGCGGCCTCCTAGCGCCTAGCGCCTAGGCGCGATTTTTGCAACACTGGTTACTGCTGGAACTTAAGGCCATGAGGGGGGGGGGGGGGGGAAATAACCATATAATGCCTGGAAGGGAGGGTACTTGGTAGAGGAGTAATAGTTGGTGTTATACCACCACTCTGCCAAGTGCAACCATTTAACCCATGCTTTAGGCCTTTGAAAGACCATACACCTCAAGTACCCTTCTAAGCACTCGTTAACTCTCTCAGTTTGCCCATCAGTCTGGGGATGGTAAGCTGTGGATAATTTGAGTTGAACCTGCATACTTTTGAACAGGGACTGCCAGAACTTGCTGATGAATACCCTATCCCTATCAGAGATGATTTCCTTAGGCAACCCATGTAATTTGTAGATATTTTCCATAAAGGCTTCTGCCACTGTCTCAGCACTATATGGATGATGCAGGGCAATAAAATGGCCATACTTTGTGAGTCTATCCACCACCACCAAAATGACCTCCATTCCATGTGATTTGGGAAGCCCTTCAATAAAATTAAGGGAGATGCTTTGCCAAGCTTCTCCTGGAATCTCCAAGGGTTGTAGCAGCCTTGGACTAGCCACATTCTCATTTTTACATCTCTGGCAAACATCACATTTCCTTGCCAATTCAATCACATCAGCCTTCAACCCCTTCCAATAGAAGAGTGCCTTAACTCTTTGATAAGTGCCATTCTGTCCAGAGTGGCCTCCAAGGGATGGCTCATGCAGTTGTGAGATGAGTTTCCCTCTTAGTCCTCCAGATTGCCCAATGTACAGCCTGTTCATGTACTTCAGAAGTCCCCCCACTACAGACACATCAGGATTGGCAGCAGGATCCACTAATACTGCTGTCAATGTTTCATTAGCTCAGCTATCCTGATCATAGCTTTGGATCACTTCTTCAACCCACTGAGGTTGGACTACAGAAATTGAGTAAATTTCTGCCTCCTTTCCAGACTCTCTTCTGGATAGGGCATCAGCTGCTCCATTGTCCACCCCTTTCTTGTATTGTATAGCATAGTCCAGTCCTAGGAGCTTAGTTAGGCCCTTTTGTTGTAGAGAGGTGGTAATCTTCTGTTCCAGCAAGTATTTGAGGCTATGATGATCAGTTTTGATGACAAAGTGTCTTCCCAGCAAGTATGGTCTCCACTTCTCCACAACATTAATAATGGATAGATACTCCTTTTCATATATGGACATCCCTAGATGTTTCTCACCAAAAGCCTTGCTAAAGAAAGCAATTGGTTTACTCTCTTGGAGGAAGACTGATGAGCATATTTTATACCTTAATTTAAATAAGATTTTATAGACTAGTTTTATTATTTATATTGTATATAAAATTTGGCAGGGTTGTCGAAGCCCTACAAATTTTGGCGCCGTTGCCGGGGAACTAATATCGTTTCTTGAATTTGTTATTTTTTTTTCTTTCTTTCTTTGTGATTGTTTCTGTTGTCCTTAGTGTTGCATGACTCGTTCCTCTCATTCAGGAGAATTACAATATATCCCTGAGATTGAGAAAGTCGCAAGGCAACTAAGGAAAGAAACAAAGCAAAGGAATAGCTCCTCGAGTTCTGAAGAGGTAAATTCAACCTGTGATCCAGTAAACGAGGAGGTTGCAAGTAAAATGACTGAACCAAATAATAGAACACTTAGGGAGTTAGCTGCACCGGATCTAAACCAACAACCTCTATGCATAACAATACCAAATCTTGAGGTTGATTTTGCTTTAAAATCTGGTTTGATTCATTTACTCCCTATTTTTCGAGGTTTGGCTGGTGAAGACCCACATAAACACTTGAAAGGGTTTCAAGTAGTTTGTGCAGGTATGAAACCACGTGGGGTGACTGATGAGCATATAAGTCTTAGAGCATTTCCATTTTCATTAAAAGATAAAGCAAAAGATTGGCTCTATAATCTTTCCCCTAATTCAGTTAACACGTGGAATGATGTGAAAAAATTATTTCTAGAAAAATTCTTCCCTGCATCTAGGGCAACTAATATTAGGAAGGAAATATATGGGATAAGACAATGTACAGGTGAAACATTGTACGAGTATTGGGAAAGATTCAAGGAGTTGTGTTCTAGCTGTCCACACCATCAAATCTCAGACCAACACCTGATACAATACTTTTATGAAGGGCTGTTACCTACGGATAGAAGTATGGTAGATGCAGCTAGTGGTGGTTCTTTGGCTGACAAGACACCCACGGATGCTAGACAATTAATATCAACCATGACAGAAAATTCTCAACAATATGGGACACGTGCGGATGGATCTATTCGTAGAGTTAACGAGGTAAGTACTTCTCAACTTGAAAATAAAATTTCAGATTTGACTACTCTTGTGCGTCAAATGGCTGTAGGACAAATGCAATCTACGGAAGCATGTGGAATATGTTCATTTGTCGGGCATCCCACAAACATGTGCCCAACATTGCAAAATCCAAATCAAGAGTTGAATGCAATAGGGGGATTTCCTGGTCAACCCAACCGAAAATATGATCCCTTTTCAAACCAGTATAATCCCGGATGGAGAGATCATCCAAACTTGAGCTATGGGAATCAAGGGGCGCAACCAAGGTTTCAAAATCATAATTTTAGACAATTCCAAACACCTCAGCAATCTCAACCCCAAACTTCAAATTCAGGTATGTCTTTAGATGAAATTGTTAAAGCACTTGCTAATAACACTCAACAGTTTCAACAAGAAACAAGAGCAAGTATTCAACAATTGGGCAATCAAGTTTCTCAATTAGCCACATCTGTTAGCAAGTTGGAAGCCCAAGCTTCGGGAAAGCTACCATCACAAACGGAGGTAAACCCTAAAGAAAATGTAAATGCAATCACATTGAGGAGTGGTAAGCAACTTCAGCCTGAATCTCCATTATCAGTGGAAGAGGAAAAAGAAGGAAAATCAAAGGAGGAAAGTGAGTCTACGGCTAATGAAAAATCCAAGGTAAGTTCTGAATCTTCTTTTGGTCAATATGATTCATCTCTACCCCCTTTTCCTTCAAGGTTAGCAAAATCAAAAGAAGAAGAACAGGAAAATCAGATTTTAGAAACCTTTAGGAAGGTAGAAATCAACATCCCCTTACTAGAAGCCATAAAGCAAATTCCTAAGTATGCAAAGTTTCTAAAGGAACTTTGTACCAATAAGAGGAAGTTGAAGAGTAAGGAGACCATCATATTGGGTAAAAATGTTTCAGCCATGATAAGTAATGATCTACCTAAAAAGTGCAAGGATCCAGGTATGTTCACACTACCCTGTATAATTGGTAATAAAGAGATTAAGCGTGCCATGTTAGACTTAGGAGCATCAATAAATGTCATGCCATTTTCCATTTATCAAGCTTTAAATATAAATTCTTTGCAAGGAACTAGAATAGTTGTTCAATTAGCCGATCGTTCTTGTGTGCATCCAGTTGGAGTCGTAGAAGATGTTTTAGTGCAAGTTAATGGACTGGTTTTCCCTGTTGATTTTTATGTTTTGAAAATGAATGATGATGCAATAGATCAATCAACTCCAATTTTGTTAGGTAGACCATTTATGAAAACTGCTAAAACAAAGATAGATGTTGATAAGGGTATTCTTTCTGTTGAGTTTAATGGAGAAATTGCTAAATTTAATATTTCTGATGCAATGAAGTATCCTGATGATTATCATTCTCTTTATCATGTTGATGTAATTGATTCAATAGTGCAAGATGTTTTTGAAGATAGTTTTGCTGAAAATTTGTTTGATTTAGAAGCTGAATTTGATTTAGATGAGTTTATTGATTCTTCTTGTGAAGTTTTATCAGCTGTAATATTTGGTTTAAATTCTGCAAATGCTGATTTTTCTTTAACTCATGAGAAAATGTTGCCATCTGTGTTGCGGGCTCCAACTTTAGAGTTGAAAACTCTGCCTGATCACCTCAAGTATGTATACTTAGGTGAGGGAGAAACATTACCCGTCATTATCTCAAATAAGTTGTTACAGGAACAAGAAGATAAGTTGGTTTCACTGTTGAAAGAACACAAAACTGCAATGGGTTGGACTTTAGCCGATATAAAAGGTATAAGTCCAGCTGTTTGTATGCATAGAATCCATTTGGAAGAAGATGCCAGACCAGTAAGGGAGCCACAGAGAAGACTCAACCCAACATTGAAGGATGTGGTATTTAAAGAAATTCTTAAACTTTTGGATGCAGGTATAATTTACCCGATTTCTGATAGTGAATGGGTAAGTCCAGTGCATGTAGTTCCAAAGAAAACTGGTATAACTGTGGTAAGAAATCAAAAGAATGAATTGGTACCCATGAGAGTGCAAAATGGTTGGAGAATGTGCATAGATTTTAGAAAATTGAACTTAGCTACAAGAAAAGATCATTTTCCTTTACCTTTTGTTGATCAAATGTTAGAAAGGTTAGCTGGAAAATCTTGTTTTTGCTTTTTGGATGGATTTTCAGGTTGCTATCAGATAGCCATTGCTCAAGAAGACCAAGAAAAAACTACTTTTACTTGCCCATTTGGAACATTTGCGTTCAGGCGGATGCCGTTTGGCTTATGTAATGCACCAGGAACATTCCAAAGATGTATGATGAGTATTTTTTCTGAATTTATTGAGAGTTGCATAGAAGTGTTTATGGATGACTTTACTGTTTATGGTGATTCCTTTGAAGTGTGTTTAAATAATTTGTCTAAAGTTTTAAAAAGATGTATTGATGCGAATTTAGTTCTGAATTATGAAAAATGTCATTTTATGGTTAGTCAAGGAATTGTGTTAGGGCATGTAATTTCAGCTAAGGGGATAGAAGTTGATAAAGCTAAAGTAGATTTGATTGTGAACTTACCCTACCCTACTAATGTTAGGGAAGTTCGTTCTTTTCTTGGACATGCAGGATTTTATCGTAGGTTTATTAAGGATTTCTCAAGGATTGCTGTCCCATTGTCTAAACTATTGCAAAAGGATGTTACTTTTGAGTTCGGAAAGGAATGTCAAGAAGCTTTTGACAAGCTTAAGGCACTGCTGACAAGTGCTCCTGTTATTCAACCTCCAAATTGGGAACTCCCCTTTGAAATTATGTGCGATGCCAGCAACTATGCAGTTGGAGCTGTTTTGGGCCAAAGAGTTGGGAAGCAAAGTCATGTCATATACTATGCTTCAAGAACATTGAATGCTGCACAATGCAGTTACTCCACAACTGAAAAAGAACTTTTAGCTGTTATTTTTGCTTTAGATAAATTTAGATCTTATTTGCTTGGTTCTAAAGTCATAGTTTTTTCTGACCATGCGACATTGAAGTATCTTTTGGGAAAAAAAGAATCTAAGCCCAGGCTGATAAGATGGATTCTATTACTTCAGGAGTTTGATTTGACAATTAAGGATCGAAAGGGAGCTGAAAATCCGGTGGCGGATCATCTAAGTAGATTGGTAAGAGATGAAGATACACTTCCTATTTCTGAAAATTTTCCTGATGAGCAATTATTCCAGTTGTCAGGTATGGTTCCTTGGTATGCTGATCTTGTTAATTACTTAGTGACTGGAGTTTTACTTGGTTACATTAGTAAGTCTAGGAAAGAAAAAATAAGAAGTGAAGCTAAATATTATGTTTGGGATGAACCATATCTGTGGAAGTTTTGTGCTGACCAAGTAATAAGACGATGTGTGCCTGAAAATGAACAGCAGTCAGTTTTAACTTTTTGTCATAATTATGCATGTGGTGGTCATTTTAATCCTAAACGAACTGCGAGAAAAGTGTTGGATAGTGGTTTGTATTGGGAAAATTTGTTTAAAGATGCATACTTGTGCTGTAAAACTTGTGAAAAATGTCAAAAAACTGGTTCATTATCTCGTAGGAATGAAATGCCTCAAATTCCTATTTTGATTGTGGAAATATTTGATGTGTGGGGCATTGATTTCATGGGACCTTTTCCATCATCTTGTGGCTTTCAATATATTCTGTTAGCGGTTGATTATGTGTCAAAATGGGTGGAAGCAAAAGCCACCAAAACTGATGATTCTTCCGTAGTTGCAGGTTTTATGAAATCTAACATCTTTAACAGATTTGGAGTTCCGCGTGCTGTTATAAGTGATCAAGGGAGTCATTTTTGCAATAAAGTAATTGAAGCATTGTTCAAGAAGTATGGAGTGCATCACAGAACAGCTACAACGTACCATCCCCAAACCAATGGCCAAGCTGAAGTGTCCAACAGAGAGGTAAAATCCATTTTGGAAAAGACTGTGAACACAGGTAGAAAAGATTGGAGCTTACGCTTAGATGATGCGCTATGGGCTTATCGGACAGCTTACAAAACTCCGATTGGGATGTCCCCTTATCGGTTGGTTTTTGGAAAAGCTTGTCATTTGCCAGTAGAAATTGCACATAAAGCCTATTGGGCAGTACAACGTTGTAATATGGGAATGAAGAAAGCTGGTGAAGAAAGGAAATTGCAGTTACAGGAATTGGAAGAGTTGAGGTTAGATGCTTATGAAAATTCTAGAATATACAAGGAGAAAACCAAGATGTTCCATGACAACATGATTTTGAGAAAGAATTTTGAGGTAGGCCAAAAGGTTTTGTAAGCTTATGCCTGGTAAGTTACGTACTCGTTGGATTGGACCTTTTGTTGTTTCTAACATTTTTCCTTATGGTGCGGTAGAGATTAAAAGCATTGATACAGGAAAACTTTTTAAAGTTAATGGTCACAGGTTGAAACCATTTCATGAGGGAATGGCAGTTTTGAGTTTGGAAGATGTTGATTTAGCCCTCCCGGAGTACTTTAATTGATAAAAACACATTTGAGGTTACGTCGGGCATAACGACGTTAAACGAATGCGCTCTTGGGAGGCAACCCAATTCAATAATCCGTCTTTTTCTTTATTTGTTTACTTATTTTTATTTTTATTTTTCAAATAAGTCTTCTTAGAATATGCTCAATTTCTTTGTGAATATGTGAAGTTTTTATGTGTGCATACATTGAGGACAATGCATGAATTAAGTGTGGGGGAGAGTATTGCACACTGATAATGGGTAAATAGGACTTGATGACTTGTTTTGATTACTTTCTTGCTATTTAGGGATATGTCTTAAGTTAGGATATATTTTTGGTTTAGAGTTTTAACACATGAGAGAAGCAAGCATGATTTTATTTTTTCTTTTATACAAAAAATTATACTTTTAAAATTCTTGTTAGTTTTATTGAATGAAAATGAGCAAGACTTGATGCAATTTGACCTTTTTGGTGAGCTTTTGAGCCTTAAGAGCAACACTTTGCTCGATTTTCTTTGTTGTGTGATATCAAGCATGGCTTGTGTATGCTAGAACTTGCTCTTAAATGCATTTTAAGACCACATTCAAGTGGGTTAGAACATGAAGATGAAAAGGGCACTTAGGTTGAGTCACTTTTAGCCAAAAAGCTTACCTTGCGTTTTAACTCTTAGTGAGCCACTTTGAGCTTTTAGCCTTTCTTTTCTTTTAATTACCACATTACAAGCCATTTTTCCCTTTCTTTGTTAATTTCCCTCAATAAATTTTGAACCCTTGAATTGAAGGAATCATATTGGTCTATCTACACAAAGTTTTGCTTGTTCTTATGGGCAATAAATTGTTTACTGTGGGTTCATGATGTAATTGGAAACTTAAATTATAACTCTTATTATTGGGAGTTGAATTAATCCAAGTGATGATTCTTTTTATGTGAAGTAATGTTCCTTCCTTGAGAAATAAAGTTGGGAGGTTTGCAGAAGGGAAAGAATGAGGAGGATTGAAAAAAGTGTTGAGAGAAAAAAATAAAAAAAAAAAAACAAAAAAGAAGAAGAGAAAAGAAGAGTTTGAATGAAGCTGTATAATAAAGACAGCAAAATGGTTTGAATGATGAAAAGAAAAAAACACAAACATGAATTGGGAAGGCAATGGAGGAACGAAGGTTTGTTCAGAACTTTGTGATTTGCTTAGGGTGAAATTTTGTGTTAAAGGCTTATGTGATTCCTTCAACTTGATAAGCCTAAAAATTTCTTTTACCATATCCCTTGTCCCTAACCAAGTTACAACCTTCAATAAAGACCCTTTGATTCATGGTTTAACTCATGTTTGTCAGTGGTGGAGATTTGATTTACTTGCAAGCTTATGGGATTACTTGCTATGTTTTTATTGGAGAGTTTGATATACTATACCTTAAACACTATGAGTGCAATGAGTGAATTTTGAATCCTTGTGAGGATGTTAAGTCTTGTTCATTGACTTTTTATAAAACTAGTGAATTATTTTATTTTATTATTATTAAGTATTATCAATAAATCATGTTTGTTCTCTTGAGTGTGTTTCACTTCTAACCCTTAAATATATAATAAATTTTGAGATATTTCTAGATAGTTTTGAAAGGAGTTGGAAAAGTTTATTATGAGGGTATGCTTGAGGGCAAACATAGTTTTAGTGTGGGGGAATTTTGATGAGCATATTTTATACCTTAATTTAAATAAGATTTTATAGACTAGTTTTATTATTTATATTGTATATTTTATCAATTTAGTATATTTTGTTATATTAGGATTAAATAACTTAGTTAATAAATTTAAAGTGTAATTAAGTTTATTAGTTATTGAATTAAATTATAAGGTGAATGGGTCCCACATGTTTTAAGTAATCTTAATTACACTTTATTTCTTTTCTTTTGTTTGCCGTACGTAATATTTAATACTTTTTATTATGTTCTTATTTGTTTTGTTTACAAACATAAGCAGCGAATCCAAGGCCCTAATAGTTTCAGAGCAACGAAAGAGAAGGCGAGGTCGAAGGCGCGCATGAAGGTTTCGGTCAGCGACGCTTCGAGCGATTCATTCGCGGAAGATTTATGGAGGAAATTAAACAAAACTTTTTGAAGATGAAATTGAAGAGAAAGATGCGGTAAGAGCATAAATTTTAGGGAAGATTGTTGATTTGGAACCCTATAAAAGGAGAGTCATTCTGATGTATTTTGAGTAGATTGTTCCTTCTAAATTCTTAATATTTTAGAATAGTTATCCTATGTCTGGCTAATTTTCTTAATCTGATTCAAGGGATTGAAGTTTGAGTTGTGAATTTAGGGAGGTTCTATTTCAATTAATTTGTTGGATTCATGTACTTCCTAAGCTTTTAGAGTTAATTTTTCAGGAAGATTAATAATGAATTAAATTGACAACTTACTTTGTTATTGTTTTCCTATTGCTATCTTATGAGTTTATGATCCGTAATTGTCATAGATGATTAGACCGAGTAGTTTGTATTAATTATTTTGCTGTGATTAGTACATAAAGGTTAGGAGGACTAAGTTGCATGTTGTAGCTATCTCAATATGTAATTTAGGCTTAGTTATTTTCCATTTAAGTGTAATGATGTTATTGGGTGAATATGGAACGCTATCGTCCCCAGTTCATTCAATAGCAGTTGTTGGTTCGAATGCTTAGTTTGAATCAATTAAATCAGGGAGATCAAATACTAGTTATGGCTATCCTAATTAGTCTTTGGCTAAGTACTTGATTCTGAATTTTACTTGTAAGAGCCAATGATCTAAGTCACATCTTTAACGTTCATTTTCCCTTGAATCAGAATTCAACATCTCTGAACTTGTTATTAATTATTCTCTATTTTATTTATTCTTCTCAAATCCCTCAATTTTCCCTACTTTGAGTCATTTTATTTTAATTAAAGAAACAATATTCATTAGTTCTCTTGGGATTCGACCTGGTCTTGCCACTACTACAAATTAGTGGAGTGAGCCAGTATTAAATTTGTAGGGCTTCGACAACCCTGCCAAAGACAGCCCCCATGCCCTTATAGCAAGCATCAACTTCTATGGTGAACTCTTTCTGGAAATTAGGGAGGGCCAGTACTGGAGGGTTACAGAGTGCATGCTTAAGCTTCTCAAAGGCTGCCTCAGCTTCTGGGGACCACTTGAATCCCTCCTTCCTTAGCATATCTGTTAATGGCTTGCTGATGACCCCATATGCTTTTATAAACCTCCTATAATATCCAGCTAACCCCAGAAATCCCCTTAGGGCTTTGATGGTTACAGGCTTAGGCCAAGCTGCCACTGCTTCCAGCTTAGTAGGGTCAGTTTGTAGGCCTTCCTGAGAGATGATGTGCCCTAAGTATTCCACTTGGGGTTGGGCAAAGAAACATTTGCTCAATTTAGCTAACAGGTGGTGTTGCCTCATGATTATCAGGACTTCCTTAAGATGTTGCACATGCAATTCCCTGCTAGAACTGTACACCAAGATGTCATCAAAGAACACCAACACAAACTTCCTTAGTAATGGCTGAAAAACCAAGTTCATGAGAGCTTGAAAAGTGGCAAGAGCATTAGTAAGGCCAAAGGGCATGACCTTAAACTCATACAACCCTTGGTGGGTCCTGAAAGCTGTTTTGAACTCCTCTCCTTCCTTCATTCTCACTTGATGATAGCCTGACCTCAGATCCAGTTTTGAGAACCATACAGCCCTAGCTAGCTCAGAAAATAGGTCCTCCACTAAGGGGATGGGAAATTTATTTTTGACTGTGACATTGTTGAGGGCCCTATAGTCAATGCAAAACCTCCAAGTGTTGTCTTTCTTGGGGACTAACAGCACTGGAGAGGCAAAGCAGGAAGAGCTTGGTGTGATCACTCCTGTTGACAACATTTCTGCAACCATTTTCTCAATAGTATTCTTTTGGTCATAAGAGTACCTATAGGGACCTATGTTGATTGGCTTGGCCCCTGGAATCAAGGGAATTGAGTGATCTAATTCCCTTCTAGGAGGTAAGGATGTAGGCTCCTGAAACACATCCTAGAATTCCTTTAACAGTAGATCAATGTCAGGATGAGTAGTGTGGGAATCAGTGTGGAAAAAGTGGGGTTCCAGTTCCTGCCCTTGGGGTGGTAATGCCTGACATTGGACCAAAAACCCTTGTACACCCCCTTTATGCCATTGCTTCACTTGTTTCTCACTGGCAGCTCTCAACCAAACCTTCTTTGTTAACCCTCTCAGCAGAATCTTCTTCCCATCTTTGTGAAAGGAGATTCCAGGAGGCCTGGTGTGTAGCTGGATTGGGGCATATTGATCAACCCAATCCATTCCCAAAACCATGTCACACCCCCCCCCCCTTTCAATAGTCTAAAGTCCTTGATGAATTCCTCCCCCTGGATCTGCCAACTCAGGCCCAAACACACTGAGTCAGAACTGACTTTCTCTCCATTTGCCACTGTAAGTTTGTAACAGTCAATGGAGTGGCTTTTGTAGGTTATCTCCTTAATTGATCCAATAACTTGGGGTCCATGAAGCTATGAGTGCTTCCACTGTCAACCAATATGATCACCTGCTGCTTCAAGACATGCCCTAACAATTTGATGGTATTAAGGCCTTCACCTCCCACAACAGCACATAGGGATACCTCAGCCTCCTCATTGTCTGGCTCCTCCTGTTCCCCATCCTTAGGGACTTCACTGATTTCCTCCTCTATAATGTTAAATGTAGGCCCCTTACATCCGTGTCCTGGATGCCAAGGCTCAAAACACTTAAAACATCTCCTTTGCTCCCTAAGTTGGTTTTTGAACTGGGCTATTTCTGGTGTTTTGGAGGTGGCTGTCTGTGCAGAGGTTTGGGGTTTGGTCATTTGGGTAGGTGAGTTGGAGTTGCTCAGGCTTTGGGTAGGGTTCTGTGGGAATTTTGTGGGCAATGGGGTTTTTGGGTTCCAATTGGGGGTTTTTGGGGTGTCAACAGTTTTGAGCCCTTTCTCATACCGACCTGCAAACCACATAGCATCACTTAGGTTTCTAGGCCTTGATGTTCTCACAAAGCACCTTAGGTTCTGTTTCAGCCTTGCAATATAATTCTCCATAAAATAATGATCAGTCATGTAGGGGTATGCTTGCATCAGTAAACTCTTCAACTCCTCAAAACCATCATTGAATTCCTCTACCCTCCCCCACTGTTTGAAGGCAGCAAACTCCTCTATCAGAGAGGTACCATTATTTCCAAATCTTTTACACAATGCATCTGCAAACACAGCCCACTGGAAATTTCCCCTTAACTCATGCACATACCCGTCAAACCATATCCCCACTTTACCAGACAAGTTCACATAAAGTAAATTCAGAATCTCATGCCTAGGAACATGTGATAACAGGAAGAATTTTTCACATCTCAAAATCCACTGCCTAGGGTGTGCATAGTCAAAAACTGGAAATTTAGCTCTATACCTTTGGAAGAACTCCTGGTTAGGGCCTCCCTGCCGTGGCCTGTGGGTGTTCAGTCCCCCTCTCCTTGGCTCCCACTCAGCTTCACCTTCCTCTGGTTGCTCTAAGTTCTCCAAGGCATCCTCTACTGGAACCTCTTCCTCATCAATTTCAACTGGCATGGGTGCCTTATCCGGCCTACCCCTTGCCCTGCTGGATTCTCCCATCAGCCCCTGGTGGTCCATTCTGCGTCCTTGCACTGAGGTCTGACCAGGAGTGGTGTTAAACACCGGTGGAGGGGGTCGATTGAGTCAGAGAATCTGCATAATCTCCTCTCTCACAGTGCCCACCTGTGCAGAGACATTGTTGATCTGCGTGGTCAGCGTGGCTACTGACTCTTGTGCAGCTTGTGCCTGGTTATCCACCTTGCTGTTAAGCTCGCCCATGGCAGCTTCTAGCTTCCTCACCCGATCATCCATGGATGGTGGGCTCTGATACCAACTGTAACGTACTAGGGTTGTGAAAGAAGAATTGAGAAGAGAAGAGAAGAAGAAGAAGGTTGAGAGAATAGAGAGTGTGTATTCAGTAAAAATTGCATAATTCATTCATACAAATTCTCAGCTTATTAAGCCGCACAAAGCCTAACTGCATAACAAATTAACTGCTTTGGAAAGGGCTGGAATGATGCTTGAAACGGTGTCATATGGACGTGAGTAACAACTAACTTCTCACTTAATCAAATGACGTCGTCAGAGTCCAACGGCTGGCTGATTTAGTGGAACGACGTCGTTTTCATCCCTTCTTCAACTTCTTTAACTGCTCCTTCAGACGACATCGTTTCTTTCCTTTTTTCCACCCTTATGCCTTCTATCCCATTTTCATTGCTTTCTTCCAGGTGTGTTACAGAAGGACATGTTCAGTGGTCGGCAATACACTTCATACTTGCAGCCTTATCCTGGTAAAATATTTAAATAGATCAGAGAGGATTGAAGAGAAAACATAACGAACACAGCAAAAAATTTAAAAAAAAAATGAGAAGTATATGAGAGGAATCTCATTCTTCAGGTATTATTCACATTCTTATCAATAATAATAAGCACAAATATGGTGGTAGCTGCAGGTGTGAGCGCCGCTAACCTCCGCATCGTTAGCAACGCTTCGTCTCTCACCGCCGATTACATGGAAGTGGACGGCGGCGAAGAATCCTCGACGGATTGGGGAATCGGCAGAGTGCTTCTTCCTAGAACTGACCCGGGCCATGTTGTCTATCCCGCGGTAAATCAGCTTGGAGAACTTTGTCATGCCCCCAGATATCAAAGCTGCCTTCCGCCGGGTAGTCCCAGCAAGCCAAGACAATGCAGAGATTTTAGTGATCGAACGTGTTAACTCCCAGTTCTCAGTGATGCATTTAAGAATATTTGAAGATCGTCGCGTGAATTCATTTACGTTCTAGTTCAATTCCTACGGTTCTTAATTTTATATTTTTATTGAACTTAGAATCAAGTATTTGATATTTGGTTGTTTATCAATTTCTACGCCTCGTCATCGCCGTCTATTGTATCTAGTTGATAATCAAATAGTAATGAATAATGTTTCAATGAATTCTCAAGACTTTGTTACTTTTACCATCAAAGCAGTCAATCTGAATATCACAACGTTTTAAAATGAGGAGACATCTGCATATTAAGAATGGCTGAATAAAAAGAGATAGGCTCGTGTTACAAGCGAGAGGGAACCTATATACTATACAATTTAATAAGTTTAAAAAGAGCTCTTGTGTAAATAGTGGGGCAAATTCTCTTCCCAAATCAATGTGGGACAATTGCGTTGTCATAAATTCTTAGGGTTAGTTTGGTTCATGTTATGTGCTCAAGAATGTTACATTACCTTACCTACAAGATAATGTATTTTGCCCTTGTTTGGTTTCTAGGAAGTTAATGTGAGATTCTTGGGGATTTGGTAACATGAGCGAAATACGCTATTAATGTTGTGATGTTTTCAAATGCTATGTGTTAACAAAATATGTTTTGCAGGGTAATATTGCCAATCTTATTAGCACTATTCAAGCGAATAAAGTAGTCGAAGATGGCTCACAAGCAGCAATGCAAGGATTAACGATTCGCTGAGATTTTTTTGCTATGTAGTACAATTAGGGCTGTGCAGTCGGACGGATCGGACGGTTCGGATTGCGGAATGAGACCCCCGGCCGGATTTCGGATTTGTCTTTTGATCACCCTAACCGTTTTTTTTTGTTGACCAATCCGATCGGTTATAGTTATTTTCGGATTGGTTCGGATCGGTCGGATATCCGAATTGTAAATCGGTTTTATGAGAATGTAAAAAATTTAAAAATTCAATTATTCATGGATGATGGAACACCTAAGTACCTAACTAATGAACTACTTAAGTACTAAAAGCCACTAGCTAGTAATTACTAACTACTTAACAACAAAATTAAGTAAATAACATAAGTAAACTTATAAAAGTGTAAACATATAATGAGCAAAATACAAATTAGCTTACATATAATCTACATTCAACAGATTAGTTACAACTTAGAAAGTTAGAAGTTACAAAATTAAAGAGAATTATAATTGTTCATAGCAAGCACTCCAAGCAGGCAAGTTGCAACAGCAGCACTGCATCAGTCTCCACTCTCAAATCAGCAGTCAGCACATCAGCAAAAGAAAGCCAGATATCCAAAACTCCAAAAGCAATATATGAATATATGATTAATATAATATAGAGTACTCTATGTCTATTCTTCTTCCTGATAAGTGAACACATAAAAACACAATAAGTTCAAAACATTTGTAGTTAGTTAGAATTGACACAATCACACAAACTGAAACTGTAAAAGACTAAGACTCTAAGAGTGCTCAGATAGCTTTTTTTCCATATCAAGTTAGGATTGGGGGCACACTACTCAATGAGTATGGCATAAACACCACACTTCAAAGGCAACATACCAAACCCAATTCTATATATTCAGAGAAATGGTGGAAGCATCATCATAGCAGAATAATACTTATGCTTAGACAACTAATGAATTATATTTAAATAGCAAAGACTCAATGAGTGCTCAGATATTTTTTTTTTCCATATCAATTTAGGATTGGGGGAACACTACTCAATGAGTATGGCATACACCACACTTCATAGGCAACATACCAAACCCAATTCTATATATTCAGAGAACCTGGTGGAAGCATCATCATAGCACAATAAAGAACATTTATTACAGGTATAAGTGTATAACTTATAAGTATAGTGAGTCAGAACTCAGAAGATTTAGCTATTTATACAGTATTTAACTATTTATACTGATACCTGAGCTCAATGGCAGCAACATTTAAAATGTTACCTAGCCATGAGCACTTTCCAGTTTCCAGTTTCCAGTTCCAACTTCCCAGCCTCACTTGGGACATTGATTTGAATCATTGATACACATACATGATACACTGATACAGTCATATAGAGGCATAAATTTATCATGAAATCAAATAAGTAAATAAGTAATCACAAATCAAATAAGTAAATAAGTAAACATACAACAATTGTAGGCATTCCAGTTCCAGTGCTGGATGTGCAGCACAACTCTGCAGTACAAAAACAAAATGGAAATTCAATAAGTAAATTGTAAATAAGTAATCACAAATCAAATAAGTAAATAAGTAAACAGATCATTTGAGTAAACAGTTAGAAGTATATACCTTTCTCTATCCTTTCAACATCTTCAATATTTTCTTCAATTGAGATTGGTTGGTTGCTTAACCTTAGCCAATCCTGTGCACACACCAATGCCTCAACAATTCTAGGAGTTAGGGAACTCCTAAAGGCATCAAGTACCCTTCCACTTGTACTGAAAGCTGATTCTGAAGCAACAGTTGATATTGGAACAGCTAGAATATCCCTTGCCATTTTAGATAAGACAGGGAACCTTTCAGATTGTTGCTTCCACCATCTTAGAAGGTCAAATGAATCATCCTCATCCACAATAACCTCAGAGAGATAAACTTCCAACTCAGTTTTTTTCCTAGACAAATCCCCACTCACCAATTTTTGCTTCTTAATCTGAGATTTCAGTAATGATTGAGGTCTCCCAACAGAAACAGAATCAGATATTGTTATTGAGGGAGAAAATTTTTCAGATTGTTCAACAGACTGGACAGGGAAGCATGCAACATAATCTTCAAACAACTCCTTAAGGCCAACAATCACCTTATCAAACATTGTTTTACCCTTTTCCTCACCATATAACTGGTTAAACTGAATGGGCATATACTCAATTTTGTCCCTGGGGTCTAAGATATTTGCATAGAATATCAAAAAATTCATTTTTTCAGGCTCACCCCAATACTTATCAAATTTTGCCCTCATATTTTTACCCATCAGTTTAACACTATCTTCTGTAGCTTCCTCCATATTTTTCAACAAGCAAGACAAATCAGAAATCTCAGAGAAGAAGGTATTAGAAGTCACATACAATGATCCAGAAATCCTAACAGTCATTTCATAAAAAGATTTCAGAATCATAACCAAAGATTGAATGGATTCCCAATCTAAGAAATCAGGTACACTTCCACCCAAATCAGATTTAAATGAACTGTCATGATCATCATAGGCTTCAAATACCTTCTGAAACAGTAATGCAGTATTAAGCATCATATATGTGGAATTCCACCTTGTAGGGACATCTAGACACAGAGAATTTTTTGCTTCCACCCCAATTAGATCAGCTAGTGATTTAAACTTCTGCAACCTAGCAGGTGAGCTCCTCACATACCTAACAGCATCCCTGACTTTCTTAACTGAACTGTCACATTCTTTCAACCCATCCTGTACCACCAAGTTAAGAATGTGAGCAATGCACCTCATGTGCAAATACTTACACCTAACAGAAGTACAACCCCAAGAACCCAACTTCTTCTTCAAGAAACCTAGGGCAGTATCATTGCTGGAAGCATTATCAACTGTCACACTAAACACTGATTTTAGACCCCAGTCCAAAAGGCAACTCTCTAAAGCCTTTGCAATACTTTCCCCCTTGTGGGAATATATAGGAACAAATGAAATAATCTTCTTTTGCAGCTTCCACTCACTATCAATGAAATGTGCAGTTATGCACATGTAGTTTATTCTCTGGACTGAGGTCCAAGTATCAGTTGTGATACTTACCCTCTGACTGCTAGTCCTAAAAAACTTCTTCAAGTTGACCCTCTCATCAGAAAATATCTTGAAAATGTCCCTACTGATAGTCCATCTTGAAGGGATTTTAAACCTAGGACAGCAAACTAAAACAAACTTTCTAAAACCCTGTCCCTCAACAATTCTAAAAGGAAGTTCATCTAAAATAATCATCTCAGCTAAGGCTCTCCTTATCAAGTCCTGATCAAACACCCAAGTACCCAACACCCCTTCAGTTCCTTCACTACTTTGAGTTCCAGCAGAAGAAGGTGCAGGTTGGAATGTGAGTAGGGACTGCCTTGTCTCCTTAGAGTGAGGATTTTTAAGGCAGTTTACCACATGAAGTCTTAGAGATGAAGTCCCATGTTTCTTGCTCTCACAGCAATACACTTTTGCACAATATATACACTTTCCTTTGATGACAATGCCCTCACTGTCTTTGATCTTTTCAAAGTGATCCCAACATGGAGCCCTGGATTCAACCTCTTTCCTTTTCTTTGGAACAGGTGGAGGCAAAGGCTGCTGAGACTGAGGAGTAACAGTCTCTACAGCAGGTGCTTCCAACTCAGGTTGGGTTCCAGATACACCAGTAACACCAGTCCCACCACTAACACTTTCCATCTAAAAAGGGGAAAGTATCAGTGACACAGAATGGGAAATCACTCATTCAAAATCATCAACAGAGAATGGGCTTTGTCAATTGGCACATACACACATGTATCAATTAAAGTGTTAAACACTTAAACAGGCAGAATTCAGTGAATTTTACATTTCATCATGTATGCAGAATTGCACATAAATGATTTAAGGGTCACATATCCATAAACTTACAATTTCACAGTTACAACTTACAACAGTTACAAGTATTTACAAGTAAGTAACTAACAACTTACAAATTACAATTTACAATTTACAATGAAATCCATAATCAGGCATTCAAGCTAAGTATGTGTATGCTACTTTATATGCTCACCATTTATATGGATTTCAGTCACACACTCCCACATTTATATGGCTTCCACCAAAATACCATCATGCTTAACATTTATATGGATTTCAGTCACACACTCACACATGAGTACAAGACAGTGAGACACACTCCCACATTTATATGGCTTCCACAGAAATATCATCATGCTTAACATTTATATGGATTTCAGTCACACACTCACACATGAGTACAAGACAGTGAGACACACTCCCACATTTATATGGCTTCCACAGAAATACCATCATGCTTAACATTTATATGGATTTCAGTCACACACTCACACATGAGTACAAGACAGTGAGACACACTCCCACATTTATATGGCTTCCACAGAATTGACAGAAATACCATCATGCTTAACATTTATATGGATTTCAGTATTTAACATACAATGGCAAGGGGCTAGGGTAGTATGGCTTCCACCACAGATTAGGTTACAAATTAGAAACCCTAATCAAACAATTAACAAATTCACACTCAAAGAACTACTGACATGCAATCCGGAACTTCTCAACGGATTTACAAGTACAGTGAGTCCACAGATTACTGAGATTAGGTTACAAATTAGAAACCCTAATCAAACAATTCACAAATTCAAACTCAAAGGACTAGTGACATGCAATCCGGAACTTCTCAACGGATTTACAAGTACAGTGAGTCCACAGATTACTGAGATTAGGTTACAAATTAGAAACCCTAATCAAACAATTCACAAATTCAAACTCAAAGGACTAGTGACATGCAATCCGGAACTTCTCAACGGATTTACAAGTACAGTGAGTCCACAGATTACTGAGATTAGGTTACAAATTAGAAACCCTAATCAAACAATTCACAAATTCAAACTCAAAGGACTAGTGACATGCAATCCGGAACTTCTCAACGGATTTACAAGTATCACAGTCCACATAATCATAAAAATTAGAAACCCTAATCAAGAAGACAAATACACAATAATCTATAACGGAAATGTAAATAGGGTTTAGTAATTACTTCGTTTCTCAGATTTAATCCCTCGAGAACAAAGGGCTTCGAATCAACTATTCCACCGTTCCACAGTTCCACCGTTCCACCAGACTCCGGTGACCGGACTAGGGTCTAGGGCTTCCACCGTTCCAACACTCCGCCACTCGCTACTCCGATGCTCCGAAGAGGGCTTCCACCAGACTAACAAACAGAGACTAAGGCTCTCAGAGTCTTAGAGAGTAAGACACTAAGAGTCTAAGACTCAAAGTCTCAAACTCTCAAAGACCAGAGCGAAAGAGAGAACGAGAGTGGAGACTGGAGAGATGAGAGATGAGAGAAGTCTAGAAGAGTCAAGAGTGAGAGCACGGCTGCGCTTGCTGGAAATGAGTGATATATATACATACACCAAACGACGTCGTCTTATGTAGCGTAAAAAACCCTAGGCTTTCATCGGGTAGTCGGACGGGTTCGGGTGGCGTTTAATGCCTCCCACCCGAACCCCTTCAGTCCGTCTTCTAGCGTTGCATCGGATCGGGTAAGGGTTTCGGATACGGTTCGCTCCACGGATTGGTCCGTCGGGTTTCGGGTCGGGCGGGTGGGTCGGATTCTTCGGTTTCTGCACAGCCCTAAGTACAATTTTTCCGTTGAACTTGATAGAATTTGAGACACTACTGCCTGCCCATATACTGCAATCTCTGGTTTTAGTCAGACAATATGAGTAATCTGAATGCTTATGCAAGAGTTTTGCTTTTGCTTCTCTCAGTTTCTCAGAAAGTTTTAACAAGATTGTACCAACTCTGCAATTTCATTACTTTTTATGTTAAGATCAAATGTATTTCCACAATCTTCGCCACAAAAATTAAGAAATAAAAAAGAGGTGTAAAATTACTTTTTACGTCAAATGACAATTGGTTTATACGGGGTGGTGTTTTTTTCTTCAGATGTGAACATGTTCTCAACCTTTTTTTAAGTGAAAAATGATTAATGTCAGGTTCCTACTAAACTTCTCTGACTTTGCGCAGAAAGATGTCCCACTAATTATTTAAGTTAAGATCAAATTTATTTCCACAATCATCGCCACAAAAATTAAGAAATAAAAAACAGGTGTAAAATTATTTAGTACAAAGACTTTGGCAAATAAAAAGGCAACCGGTAGGCCGACGAAATAGACATTGCAGCCTAGCAGTTATCATGTCTTCAACCATTTCCATGGTAATATGGTATCGGTATACTTCAGTCCTGACTCCTGACCAATAAAATATATCACAACAACTAAATTGACATTATTATTATTAAAAGAAGAAGAAGAAAAAGAAACTAAAGGGAACCTTATTTCTAAGAGTCTTCTACTCTAGAATATGATATTTGCAAAGAAAAAATAACAATCTTCAACCATTTCCATGGTAATATGGTATCGGTATACCTCAGTCCTGACTCCTGATCAATAAAATATATCACAACAACTAAATTGACATTATTATTAAAAGAAGAAAAAAAGAAACTAAAGGGAACCTTATTTCTAATAGTCTTCTAGTCTAGAATATGATATTTGCAAAGAAAAATGTTTCATTGGTTAATAACATGGCATTTACTATTTAATTCAAGACAAGGCAACTAGAAAATAGAGATTGCAATGCTAGGAAGTTTACCTGGGGATCACCATTTCTCCACCAAGTCTCATTTTTATGCTCAGAACTTGAATCAGTTGGAAAGCATAACCCAATACCTCAACAGCAACAATATGCATCATCCTCTGTTTTTTATTCTTATATCCTGTACGTTATTCCATGGTCTGATCATCTTTGCCATTTCTTCTACCATTAATTCACCTATTGAGAACATAGCCATTTCGTGTGGCTCTTCTGGCACTCCAACTGCACCCGATGGACGTGTGTGGGTTGGAGACAATACCATGCCTTCTTCTACATTGCTGCACTTGAATGGAATATCCTGGACGTCTAGAGCCCAGCAAAAAGCTTCTCTCATGATTGATCCAGTTCCATATCAGACAGCTCGGACCTCTCGCCATGAGTTCAGCTACCGGTTCTCTGTCAAGCCGGGCCAGAAATTTATCCGCTTGCACTTCAACCCAGCGCCATACAAGGGTTTCAAGAAGTCCATAGCCCTTTTTACTGTCAAAGCTGGTCCATACACTCTCCTAAGCAATTTCAGCCCTTCCCTCACTGCTGATGCTCTAGGTGTCAAATTTCTCAACAAGGAATACAGTGTTAATGTACAGGAAAGTGAAGCGTTGACTATAACATTCACCCCATCCCAAGAAAGAAAGTTTTCAGGAAATGTTTATGCTTTCGTCAATGGCATTGAGATCATCTCCATGCCTACTGGTCTTTACTTCACCCCAGAGGGAGACCTGGGTGCCCATGTTGTAGGCCAAAAGCACAGATTCTACATTGATACAGCTACAGCACTGCAGATGATTCAGAGATTAAACATCGGGGGATGGTCAATCCCATCCATTGAAGATGTCAGCATGTTTCGTGACTGGAAAGATGACTACAACTACGTGTTAAATGGAGTTGGTGCTGCATCAACTTATACAACCATGACAATAGAGTATGCAGACATGCTGACACATGTTGCACCTCCCAAAGTGTACCAAACAGCAAGGTCAGTGCATCCAGGCAAGCAGCAGCTCATTGCTCACAATCTCACATGGATAATTCCAGTAAATTTAGGATTCAGGTACCTAGTCAGGCTCCATTTCTGTGAATTTGAACCTGAAATATCAGCAAGAGGTGAAAGGCAATTCAGCATACTTATAAATAATCAGATAGCCGAATATAATGCTGATGTGATCAAATGGAGTGGTGGACATGGGATTGCAGTGTACAAAGACTACATTGCAATGATGGAAGGAGATAGAATGAAAGGTACAGGCACTCTAGTCATAAGTTTGCAGCCCAACTCTGACTTCAGCACTAAAAGAACTGACGGCATTCTGAATGGCTTAGAAATATTCAAGCTAAGTAATCCTGACAACTATCTTGTGGGAATGAATCCAGCCCCCAACGCAAACAAAGTTCAGTGTCAGAGATGCCGAGTCGCCAAAGGCCAGTGTTTTTTGATAGAAAGAGTGCAATTGTTACTGCATTCACAGTAGCAGTCACTTTACTGAATATTGCCATCTATTACCTAAGGTGTCTCTCAGAAGCTAACTCCAACATGAGAAACACAAGATCTCGTTCCACAGACCCAGCTTGTCGTCAATTCTCACTTGAGGAGATCCAACTATCCACCAACAATTTTAGTCCTAAGTTCCTCATTGGAAGTGGTGGATATGGTAAAGTATACAAGGGCATTATTGATGGCGGAGCAACTACTGTAGCAATTAAGCGTTTGAAGGAAGAATCTAGGCAGGGAGAGAATGAGTTTTGGACAGAGATCAAAATGCTATCAAAGGTCCGAAATGAACACCTTGTCTCCCTAATTGGCTTTTGCAATGAAGGTACGGAGAGGGTGTTGGTTTATGAGTACATGCCACGAGGAACTGTTGCAGACCATCTCCACAAAATTGATAGAAAGGGGAACGGTAACCCCCCTCTCTCTTGGGAAAGACGACTCAAGATTTCAATAGGTGCTGCCCGGGGATTACATTTCCTTCACACCTCCCAGCATAAGGTTATACACCGTGACGTAAAAAGCTCAAACATTCTGCTGGATGAGAGTTGGGTGGCAAAGATTTCAGATTTTGGTTTGTCCAAAATGGGGCCTGGAAATGAGTCCTTCACTCATGTTAGTACTGATGTCAAAGGAACATTTGGCTACTTGGATCCTGAATACTTTTTAACTCACAGATTGACAACAAAATCTGACGTTTATGCTTTTGGAGTAGTGCTGCTTGAAGTGCTTACCGGGAGGCCAGCATTGGATAAGAGGCTTGTTGAGCAGCACAGTCTAGCTACATGGGCCATAGACTACATGAGAAAAGGAAAAGTAAATGATATTGTAGACAGCAGTCTGGCAGGGCAAGTCTCCCGAACTTGTTTGAAGGTGTTTGCAGAAATTGCAGGAAGATGCTTGCGCAAACAGCCACATGAACGACCAGATATGGCTGATGTGCTCACCAACCTTGAATTAGTGTTGGCATTACTACAAAAGGAGGGGGTAGAAGATGAGGTCATGAGTATTGGGAGTGTTCACAGTGATGGTGTCATCTCGTTTGATGAGCACTGTGGAGATATCTTAGGAGAGAATATGGAAAATCCCACCACTGAAGCAACATCTTATGAAGGAAAAGGCAAATATATTTCCATTGGAAAGGTGAAGGACAGCATTTTCAAACCAAATGCATCAACTCGATGGTGGGATTTTTCGTGGTTACTGCCAAAACAATCACCAAAGAGAAAAACTTCACCAACACAACCAAGAATCCCAAAACAGTCATCGAAGAAAAAAGTTTCCTCTATGCAGTTGCAAGGAGGACTCCATCGCTTCTCTACCCATGAAATCCTACAGGCAACTGACAATTTCAACCAGAGTTTTATTATTGGTTTTGGGGAAGCTGATGAGGTGTACAACGGATTTCTAAATGGTCGTGAAAATATTGTAGCCATCAGAAGGGCCAGCACTGCTTATTCAAAACGTTGCATGTCTCATGAGTTGCAATCAAAACTAGATAACCTCCCTTTGCCCAACCATGCTAATGTTCTCTCTCTAATTGGATATTGCAATCCTTATGCAGAAATGATTCTTGTATACAGTTACATGGCAAATGGGAGTCTGCAAGATCATCTCCATTACCCTGACAAGGCTCCCCTCCCATGGAAGCAGAGGCTTAAAATCTGCATTGATGCTGGACACGGTTTGTGCTACCTTCAGCCTATCTTGAAGCAGAGTATTCTCCATCGTGAATTCAACTCAACCAACATTCTACTGGATGAAATTTGGGTTGCTAAAGTTTCAGACTTTGGTTGGTCTAAAAATAAAGGCAACAATCGTGTTCCTAGAGCTGTCGTGGGTCCTTGGGGATCTTTGGATTCAGACTATGTACGCGATACAACATCAACAGAAAAATCTTATGCATATGCATTTGGTTTACTTTTAATCGAAGTATTATGTGCCAACAATGAATTAATACTCTGGGACCAGGATAGGGAGAGTATAGCCAGCTTGTTCAAGTCATGTATAGAAGTTGGCCTTTCAAGATGTATAGACCCATACCTCGTTGGGAAAATATCACCAGACTGCCTTCGGATGTTTGTTGATACTGCAAGCAGCTGTCTGCAAGACCAAGGTAGTAAAAGACCATCACTGAGTGAGATCGTGAAAAGTCTGAAGGCTGCACTCGAGCTGCAAGAAGCAGCAGATGGTAATAACAAAGGGGTTTTAGGCTCTCTGAAGTAGACCTGAAAAGGTAAATAAAACCCTTGTCATTGTACTGAAATTGCTCTAGTACATCAATGCCATATGATATCAGAATCCAAGAGTGAAATGGAAATGCATCTTTCAGAAACAAAATTTCCTTTTGTTCCATCTAACCTGCAAATTGTAGCTGAACATGCTTATTTGGTTCCTTACATTCTATACTAGTCATGCTAGCTTTCACAAAAGCAAGTTCACACTCTCTTTCCTCTGCTTCCTATAATCATATGATTTTTTGTCTTTTGGCATTTTAAATCCCAAACATTTGTAGTCAATAACTGGAATGTTACCATGAACATAAACTCCAATTGCTTGCACAATTTGTGTGTGCAGAACAAATACACAGCCGCTTAGCGTAAACTACTTGAAATAAACATAAGCTAAGCAAATCAAATGGGGAATCGAAGAACCTCGCAAGTGCTCGCTATGCGTACCTGTCAACAGTAAAAACCTCGTGACAGATCCGACGCATCGAGTGCATACACTTCAACCAGAAAATGGTCGCCCTAAGAGGTCCTTCAAGTTAGGGCTGAACGATACAGACGGCGCTCATGTTCATCGGTCAACCATACACTTCATACTTGCGGCATTATCCTTGTAAAATATTTAAACAAATCCTTGATTGAAGAGAAAACATGAAGAACAAAAAAACAAATTGAGAAGAGAAGCATATTATAGGCTTAAGTACCAGACTGCCAGGAATCTCGTTCCCCTGATAATAATAATAATAGTAATAAGGGACAAATATGGAGATAGCTGAATGTGTAATCGCCGCTAACCTCCGCATCATTAATGCTTCTTCTTTCGTCGCCGATTGCATGGAAGTGGACTTCGGCGAAGAATCCGACGGGCTTAAGCTATCCTCATCCCTAAAATTTTACTTACATGACATAAGTCATATCATTATTGTTAAATATCTTGTAGCATGAAGTTACCATCAAAGATATTGATTACATGACATAAGTCATATTATTATTGCTAAATATCTTGTAGCATGAAGTTACCATCAAAGATATTGATTACATGACATAAGTCATATCATTATTGCTAAATATCTTGTAGCATGATGTTACCATCAAAGATATTGACATAATCATTTGAGCAGAACTATACATAAATTAAATTGTAGTTAAAAAAAAACAAAAATCAAATCATGTTATAAATATTATACTTAATATGGACATTATTATATAGTAGTATTGTAACGTTTGTAACAGTTATGTAATCATCTCTTATTATTGTTTCTGTTAATTACCTTGTATGTATATATACTCCATACTTGTTGTATATAATGAAGATGATGAATAAAAAATGATTTTCCTTTCTCCATTCTCTGATATTACATTTTAACAAATCACTATATTTATTAATTAATCTTTTTTAAGTATGAGGTGTCTTGCAAGATTTGCAAGTCTTAGAAAGTGTGACAAAAGTACAATGTCTTGAATAAGCTATATGGTTTTTATCATTTTTTTTAAGAATTTTTTTTTTGAAAATATTTTTTTTAAGAATTTAAATAATAATAATTTTGATGAAATGTGACTTGAATTGTGAATTCACTTTTAAAAGCATGTTAAAAATGCAAAGATATAAAAAGAAAAATAGTAAACAAATTATAAATCTTATGATGCGGGAGTAGGACTAACTTTTGAAAGTTAAAAAGTATTACAACATTAAATTAAAGATATAAGGGCTAAAAGACGAGGGAGAGAGAATGTATAACTACATCGTGTGTTGGCAAAAAGAGGTGCAGGTGGTCGAGCATTTGGATGACAAGACGATCTTAACTTTATTAATTGAATCTCTGCGCGTTGAATATCAATATAGTAAGCTGTGAGACGAAAACCCTCAAACTTATGCCCAAGCCATCCAGCGGGCCAATCAGCTCGTTGACACTAAGGATGCAGTCAAGTATAAAAGGCAGCAAGAAGGGTCGTTGTCGACTTGACGATCCCGACCAGATGACTCTTGCGGTAACTGACCAGAAGCAGCCATCTGGCATGATGATAGTCAGAGACATAGAGGGTAGAGTGGTAAACCACTGACCGGCCTAGGTCATCGAATTGGTCCGATTCTCGGCGGACTGTTTGGTTGTTGGGTGTTGGGAGTAAAGGAGCGGAGGAGGAGGGTCGGGGTGAGTTGATAGTGACGCCTTGCCGGCATGAGGAAAAGGAAGAAGTGGTACGAGAATAAGACATTAGAGGGAAATGGCGCTAAGATGAATTAGCACGGAGGGAGCTGACCGGAAAAGCAGCTAGAAAGTGAGAGGAAGGCCGAAAATTGGGGGCGGATTGGAAAGCTAGGGCGACGGTCGCCGGACGGGAAAGTAGTGAGAAATTTGAGCGCTAGAAGAGAAGGAGTTGAAAGTGAAAAGAACAGTAGGGTAGAAGTAAAAGGGGTATTTATAGGGGAGGGAGGCTGCCCAGATGACAACACGTAGCAGGCATCCAACTGGCAGGCAAACGTGGCGGCTGACGCGACAGTTACTTTAGGTTTGGGAATGGTAAAAAAAATGAAATTCTAACCAACGGGAAATTGAATACGCTTCATTTAATGATCACACCCTCGAGCAACTGGTCGGGAAGCCAGTGAGTCGAAAATGACAAGGAGTTGTCACGACTGCGGAGACAGACCGACCGTCGGCAGACATATTCCTTAGCTACACTGCAAGATTGACATACGCTTGAAAGTCTCAACCTGCAAGTCAGCACTCAGGCTACTGGGTCCCCTGATCCGAAGAGGTTTACTTTCCCGAGTCGTCGCAATGCGAAATCTCGGAAAAATGAGAGACTAGTGATGGATACCCTCGAGTAGGGTATCCAGTCAGAATATGTCTCAGCACTTGGAGTTCGCAGTTTGACCGCCTTACTCAGAAGATAGGAGGGACTTAGTAGCCAGACCCCTTGGCAGGGGGATGCACTTGTGTGGACCAGGCTGCCCGACAACTACAATGTCGTATGATGGTATCTCCGTTACCATTCCAAATGGGTGATTATAAGTTTGAAACCCGGTAGCGGGGACTTAGATTCTTTGAGCTTAAAATGTTTGAAAAAGTATAGAACATATATGACCTTGTAAATAATCATAAGCATTTCAAAAAAAAAAAAAAATTGTAAACAAAGGCCCTACCCTTCTTTATTAAGCTATATTAGAGCAACATTATCAGTTGGGGATATTTGGGGGAGAATGTAAGAATGCTGCAAACTGACAGAAACATAATGTTTCTCTCTCCACCCCTCTCTCATCCATGCTATTACTGTTGCTCCTTTTTATTCAGCTTTTGGTATTTTAGTTGATGACATTAAAGAATCTACATCTATGTTAAATAATGTAGTATTCCACTTTGTAAAGTGATCTGCGAATCGTGCCGCCCACCTTGTTGCTAGGGAAGCCGTTTCTGTGACAGGTTGCGGGGAATGGATCGATATCCCGCCCCCTTTTCTTGTTGCTTGTTTATATGTTGATGCAATGAATTAAGTTCTTTCCCTAAAAAAAAAATAATAATAAGAAATAACTCTTCACTTGCAGGAAGAGCAAAATGCTTCTCTCTCCACCCATCTCTCCTCCATGTTGGCACTTTTAACCTTAAAAACTGTGAAATATGCACGGATGTAGATGCTCTTAGAGCATTAATATGAGTTGGAGTTTTTTTTCAAGTTTTTTGTAGGTCCCATTATCCACTATCTCACTCAATCACAAAAACTCTTTTACACACTAGTTTGAAATTTTTTCTCAGTTTTTGTGGACACACCATTTTATTATACTATATTTTAATATTTTTTTTATTTATTTTAATTATAATAATGAAAATTAACGAAAATAAACATACCCACATTTAATTAAAATGATACGAAATAATTACAAATATTTAAATTAATTTTCAATGTTTTACTATTTATTTTAATATTTTAAATTTTAATTGTAATAAAATCATTCAAAAGTTAATTCAAAAAAATATATTAAATTTAGTATTTTATAAAAAATTACAACAGAAATAATAAAACAATAAATACCAAACAAATTAAATGTAAAAAAAAAAAAAAAAACATGTAAAGATTGAGTTTCATAGTTCACATTTCAATTTTTCTGTAAAAGTTATCGCAACATCGACCGAAAGAAAACAAATAAAGAAAAAAAAAAACAAAATAAAGATTGAGAGCTGGCGGCCACTCTCAATCGCCCAGGCGGGCGCGTGTGGACAGTGAGACGCAGTTGCTTCTCACTGCCTTTTTTTTTTTTTTTTTTTTTTACATTTTTCTGACATTATCCTCTTCTTTGCAGGCTAATTATTTATCAAATAACTCACACGCACATCAGTTATAAACTTGAGAATGAGATAATACCAAAAATTTGAAGTTATTTACTTGTGTAGATGTTCTTAGTTCCCCTCATTAATCTATTCACATTATTACTTCCTCTACTCTAAAAACGCACAGTTGCAGAAAAAACATATAATAATCTTCTTTAAAAGATACAGAGTAATCTGGGGTGGTGGCGCAGTTGGCTAGCGCGTAGGTCTCATAGCTTCTGAGCTATCCTGAGGTCGAGAGTTCGAGCCTCTCTCACCCCATAAGTTACTGCTATTTTCGCCGTGGACACTGCAAAAGTGCAAAATAAAAGCATGTAAAACGTTTCCGTTGCCGGGAATCGAACCCGGGTCTCTCGGGTGAGAGCCGAGTATCCTAACCAACTAGACTACAACGGATTTCTTTTTTATTTTGTCATCTTATTTATATATAATATACTGTAAACGTAAGATAAAAGTTGAAACTACAGTTTTATCACACAAATGCTGTGATTACAAAACTGCTCCTTCTTATCAGGCCAATAAATCAGTAAATATAGCACCTGAACAAAAATTGTGTGATCATCCGTTCATATAACAGATTACCTGTATATTACACTCTTATATATAATATATACCCCCACACAACCCCAACCAGACAACATGAGAACATGGCAAATTGGGTACAACATTATCCAAACATGTCCCAAATGCTAACAGATTATTTCTTGGATGGATTCACTCCCTTCCATGCCATGGCAGCCTTGTGTGGGATGGGGTGCAGCGCGGGGATTCTTTCGATTGGCTAAAGACATCCTTAAAGTCCACAAAAACTCCTTGGGTTTGGTTGTCAGTAGGAATGTCAACGGGGCGGGGTGGGTGCGGTGGACATACCCTCATCCCCGCCCCCGACTTTCTTCTCATTCCCCGTCTCCGTCCCCATCCCCGCGGGGAAAGGGGAAAATCTCCCCATCCCCTTCTCCACGGGGATTATTCGGGGACGGGGAATCCCCATCCCGCTAGTAAGTTATAAAAAATTAAAATTAAAACATTAAAAACATTTAAATAAATAACGCATATATATTCATCCCCGAACTTAAAGTAGTATTCAATATTTTACAATTAATTAAACATGTTATTTAAATATGCATTTCATAAGCATGACATACAATGACAAAAATTCTTCTAAAACTATATATATTGTATGCAAAGTAATACATATGTGTGTGTTGTGTGACTATATATATATGTATATATATATATATATATATATATATATATATATATATATCGGGGCGGGGTGGGGAGAGTACTCCCATCCCCGATCCCCTATTTCTATCCCCATCACCGTAAGGACGGGTTCCCCGTCGGGTGCGGATGCAATTGACATCCCTAGTTGTCAGCATGGAGGTTATAACCTCAAATGCTTATCTAGGGAGTGTGAAGTCTATGATTCTCACCAACACATTGTTCAGAATGGGAGGAGTGGCAATTTTGCTGTCAAACAAAAGACAGGACAGGAAAAGGGCAAAATATAGCCTCAAACATCTTGTGAGAACACACATGGGAGAGGATGATGATTCATACCACTCAGTCTTCCAGGAAAATGATAAATCAGGGCACTTGGAAGTCTACCTCTCAAGAAACCTCTTCCAAGTAGCAGGAAAGGCCCTGAAAACCAACATATCAGACCTCGCCCCCCGTGTTCTCCCCTTCTCCGAGCTCCTCCCCTATGCATGCTCACTCCTTGCCACGAAACTCCCGGGCAGGACACCACGAAAGGGGGGGACATACACCCCGAATTTCAAGAAATCGTTCGAGCATTTCTGCATACAAGCGGGGGGCAGGGCCGTGATTGATGCAGTGGAGGACATCCTCAGGCTGAGCAAGCAAAGATGCTGAGGCCTCAAGAATGACACTCTACAGATTTGGAAACACTTCATCTTCTTTCATTTGGTATGAGTTGTGCTACCTTGAGGCTAAAGGGAGGGTTAAGAAGGGTGATAGGGTTTGGCAGATTGCATTTGGGAGTAAATTTAAATGCAATAGTGCTGACAGGATTGATAGGTACCCTGTGGAGGTTCCAAGGATTTTGGATCATTAAGCATTTAAGCCTCAACCTTTAACTTATCCCTCTCACAATTTCATGTGCAATGATGCAAATAATAAATTAAACACCACAAACCATAACTCATGGTTAGTACCATACTAAGGTTTAATAAAATCACAAACTTACGATACAATGTTCATAATGGGTTTTGCCTATGATAATTGTACTACTTTAGCTATTGATTAGCTGCTGTCTTGGAGAGAGATGTTTCTCTCAGAAGAGAATATGGCAATGACCACAGCTGAAGGGGCATCTAAAGGCAAAGGAAAAGATATTCCCATGGGAATGGTGAAGAAGAAGGATATCAATTCCAAAAGAAAGTCTGGTCGATGGTGGGATCTTTTCCTTGTCTATCTAAAACCATCACCCAAGACGAAAACCTCCCAAACATTGCCATCACAAGTTGAAGTTTCCACAACAAAACATCAAGGACCACGCCACTTTTCTGTCAATGAAATCCTAAAGGCCACTCACAATTTCAACCAGAGTTCTATTATTGGTTCTGATGTGCTCCTGGGATCTTTACATGGTGGCAAAAGTATTGTAGTCATCAGAAGGATGCTAAATATGCTCTGGTGTATCAACTGCTAAATGTGCTCAAGAATGTTACATTACCTTACCTACAAGATAATGTTTTTTGCCCTTGTTTGGTTTCTAGGAAGTTAATGTGAGATTCTTGGGGATGTGGTAACATGAGCAAAATACGCTATTAATGTTGTGATGTTTTCAAATGCCATGAGTTAACAAAATATATTTTGCAGGGTAATATTGCCAATCTTATTAGCACTATTCAAGCAAACAAAGTAGTCGAGGATGGCTCACAAGCAATGCAAGGATTAATGATTCGCTGAGATTTTTTTGCTATGTAGTACAATTTTCCCATTAAACTTGATAGAATTGAGATACTACTGCCTTCCCATATACTGCAATCCCTGGTTCTAGTCAGACAATATGAGTAATTTGAATGCTCATGCAAGAGTTTTGCCTTTGTTTCTCTCAGTTTCTCAGAAAGTTTTAACAAGATTGTACCTCACTCTTCCAACTCTGCAATTTCATTACTTTTTATGTCAAATGACAATTGGTTTATACGAGTGGTGGTGCTTTTTTCTTCAGATGTGAACATGTTCTCAACCTTAAGTGAAAAATGATTAATGTAAGCTTCCTACTAACTTCTGAAGACATTAAAGAACATTGACTTTGCAGATAAAGATGTCCCACTAATTAAAGTTAAGATCAAATGTATTCCACAAAAATTAAGAAAAAAAACAGGTGTAAAATTATTTAGTACAAAGACTTGGCAAATAAATGTTCAACGGACCACACAAATAGAGGTGATCTATGCATAGTCATACCAGGTCCACGCATGTTGAAGATAGTTATAAAATTGATAGAACCTAAAATGGATGAAACACCAGATAGATGAAGACTAGAAATTGCTGAATCAACTGCTCCACCAGAATGGCTGGTAATACCACTTAAGGGCGGATAGACCGTCCACCCAGTTCCGCTACCCACTTCTACTAAGGCTGGGCTTAATAGGAGCAAGAGACTTGGAGGCAACAACCAGAATGAAATATTATTTAATCGTGGAAATGCCATGTCAGGCGCACCTATCAGAATCGGAACAGACCAATTACCAGATCCACCTATCATCGCCGGCAAAGGCCATCCTATCCAACTTTCAGGCATTAAGATACGTTTCAAGCGCGGATGATTATCATAAGAAATTCCCAACATATCATAAGACTCTCGTTCTTGAAAATCCGCACTTTTCCAAATCCAGAAAACAGAGGGAATTCTAGAATTCTTCCTTGAGGCAAATACTTTTATGCAGACCTCTTCCGGTTGGTATGCACCATATTCTATTCTCGTAACACCATACTCTATTCTCGTAAGATGATACACACTAGCTAACAGTCCGCCAGGTGCTACATCATAGGCACATTGAGAGCGTAGATAATTGTAACCATATACATATAAAATGACAGCGAGTCAACGTAAATTGGCAAAGAACAGCAGGCCGACGAAATAGACATTACTGTTATCATGTCGGCAAGGTGAATAATAATCTTCATTCATTTCCATGGTAATACGGTATCGGTATACTTCAGTCCTGACCAATAAAATATATCACAAGAACTAAATTGACATTATTATTAAAAGAAGAAGAAAAAAAGAAACTAAAGGGAACCTTCTTTCTAATAGTCTTCTAGAAGATGATATTTGCACAGAAAATATCACAAGCCAACTAAACGGACAAGTCCAAGTCTTGCAGTGCTAGGAAGTTTACCTGGGGATCACAATTTCTCTACCAAGTCTCATTTTTTATGCTCAGAACTTGAATCAGTTGCAAAGCATAAACAGATACCTCAACAGCAACAATATGCATCATCCTCTGTTTTTTATTCTTATATCCTATATGTTATTCCATGGTCTGATCATCTTTGCCATTTCTTCTACCATTAATTCACCTATTGAGAACATAGCCATTTCATGTGGCTCTTCTGGCACTCCAACTGCCCTTGATGGGCGTGAGTGGGTTGGGGATAATACTTTGTCTTCTACTTCACCACTGCACATAAGTGGAAAATCCTGGACATCTAAAGCCCAGCATAAAGCCTCTCTCATGATTGATCCACTTCCATATCAGACAGCTCGGACCTCTCGCCATGAGTTCAGCTACCGGTTCTCAGTCCAGCCGGGCCAGAAATTCATCCGCTTGCACTTCAACCCAGCGCCATACAATGGCTTCAAGAAGTCCATAGCCCTTTTTACTGTCAAAGCTGGTCCATACACTCTCCTCAGCAATTTCAGCCCCTCCCTCACTGCTGATGCTCTAGGTGTCAAATTTCTCAAGAAGGAATACTGTGTTAATGTACAGGAAAGTGAGGTGTTGACTATAACATTCACCCCATCTCAAGAAAGAAAGTTTTCAGGAAATGTTTATGCTTTCGTCAATGGCATTGAGATCATCTCCATGCCTACTGGTCTTTACTTCACCCCAGAGGGAGACCTGGGTGCCCATGTTGTAGGCCAAAAGCACAGATTCTACATTGATACAGCTACAGCACTGCAGATGATTCAGAGATTAAACATCGGGGGATGGTCAATCCCATCCATTGAAGATGTCAGCATGTTTCGTGACTGGAAAGATGACTACAACTACGTGTTAAATGGAGTTGGTGCTGCATCAACTTATACAACCATGACAATAGAGTATGCAGACATGCTGACACATGTTGCACCTCCCAAAGTGTACCAAACAGCAAGGTCAGTGCATCCAGGCAAGCAGCAGCTCATTGCTCACAATCTCACATGGATAATTCCAGTAAATTTAGGATTCAGGTACCTAGTCAGGCTCCATTTCTGTGAATTTGAACCTGAAATATCAGCAAGAGGTGAAAGGCAATTCAGCATACTTATAAATAATCAGATAGCTGAGTATAATGCTGATGTGATCAAATGGAGCGGTGCATGTGGGGTTGCAGTGTACAAAGACTACATTGCAATGATGGAAGGAGATAGAATGAAAGGTACAGGCACTCTAGTCATAAGTTTGCAGCCCAACTCTGACTTCAGCCCTAAAAGAACTGACGGCATTCTGAATGGCTTAGAAATATTCAAGCTAAGTAATCCTGACAACTATCTTGTGGGAATGAATCCTGCCCCCCAACGCAAAAAAAGTTCAGTGTCAGAGATGCCGAGTCGCCAAAGGCCAGTGTTTTTTGATAGAAAGAGTGCAATTGTTACTGCATTCACAGTAGCAGTCACTTTACTGAATATTGCCATCTATTACCTAAGGTGTCTCTCAGAAGCTAACTCCAACATGAGAAACACAAGATCTCGTTCCACAGACCCAGCTTGTCGTCAATTCTCACTTGAGGAGATCCAACTATCCACCAACAATTTTAGTCCTAAGTTCCTCATTGGAAGTGGTGGATATGGTAAAGTATACAAGGGCATTATTGATGGCGGAGCAACTACTGTAGCAATTAAGCGTTTGAAGGAAGAATCTAGGCAGGGAGAGAATGAGTTTTGGACAGAGATCAAAATGCTATCAAAGGTCCGAAATGAACACCTTGTCTCCCTAATTGGCTTTTGCAATGAAGGTACGGAGATGGTGTTGGTTTATGAGTACATGCCACGAGGAACTGTTGCAGACCATCTCCACAAAATTGATAGAATGGGGAACGGTAACCCCCCTCTCTCTTGGGAAAGACGACTCAAGATTTCAATAGGTGCTGCCCGGGGATTACATTTCCTTCACACCTCCCAGCATAAGGTTATACACCGTGACGTAAAAAGCTCAAACATTCTGCTGGATGAGAGTTGGGTGGCAAAGATTTCAGATTTTGGTTTGTCCAAAATGGGGCCTGGAAATGAGTCCTTCACTCATGTTAGTACTGATGTCAAAGGAACATTTGGCTACTTGGATCCTGAATACTTTTTAACTCACAGATTGACAACAAAATCTGACGTTTATGCTTTTGGAGTAGTGCTGCTTGAAGTGGTCACCGGGAGGCCAGCATTGGATAAGAGGCTTGTTGAGGAGCAGCACAGTCTAGCTACATGGGCCATAGACTACATGAGAAAAGGAAAAGTAAATGATATTGTAGACAGCAGTCTGGCAGGGCAAGTCTCCCGAACTTGTTTGAAGGTGTTTGCAGAAATTGCAGGAAGATGCTTGCGCAAACAGCCACATGAACGACCAGATATGGCTGATGTGCTCACCAACCTTGAATTAGTGTTGGCATTACTACAAAAGGAGGGGGTAGAAGATGAGGTCATGAGTATTGGGAGTGTTCACAGTGATGGTGTCATCTCGTTTGATGAGCACTGTGGAGATATCTTAGGAGAGAATATGGAAAATCCCACCACTGAAGCAACATCTTATGAAGGAAAAGGCAAATATATTTCCATTGGAAAGGTGAAGGACAGCATTTTCAAACCAAATGCATCAACTCGATGGTGGGATTTTTCGTGGTTACTGCCAAAACAATCACCAAAGAGAAAAACTTCACCAACACAACCAAGAATCCCAAAACAGTCATCGAAGAAAAAAGTTTCCTCTATGCAGTTGCAAGGAGGACTCCATCGCTTCTCTACCCATGAAATCCTACAGGCAACTGACAATTTCAACCAGAGTTTTATTATTGGTTTTGGGGAAGCTGATGAGGTGTACAACGGATTTCTAAATGGTCGTGAAAATATTGTAGCCATCAGAAGGGCCAGCACTGCTTATTCAAAACGTTGCATGTCTCATGAGTTGCAATCAAAACTAGATAACCTCCCTTTGCCCAACCATGCTAATGTTGTCTCTCTAATTGGATATTGCAATCTTTATGCAGAAATGATTCTTGTATACAGTTACATGGCAAATGGGAGTCTGCAAGATCATCTCCATGACCCTGACAAGGCTCCCCTCCCATGGATGCAGAGGCTTAAAATCTGCATTGGTGCTGGACACGGTTTGTGCTACCTTCAGCCTATCTTGAAGCAGAGTATTCTCCATCGTGAATTCAACTCAACCAACATTCTACTGGATGAAATTTGGGTTGCTAAAGTTTCAGACTTTGGTTGGTCTAAAAATAAAGGCAACAATCGTGTTCCTAGAGCAGTCGTGGGTCCTTGGGGATCTTTGGATTCAGACTATGTACGCGATACAACATCAACAGAAAAATCTTATGCATATGCATTTGGTTTACTTTTAATCGAAGTATTATGTGCCAACAATGAATTGATACTCTGGGACCAGGATAGGGAGAGTATAGCCAGCTTGTTCAAGTCATGTATAGAAGGTGGCCTTTCAAGATGTATAGACCCATACCTCGTTGGGAAAATATCACCAGACTGCCTTCGGATGTTTGTTGATACTGCAAGCAGCTGTCTGCAAGACCAAGGTAGTAAAAGACCATCACTGAGTGAGATCGTGAAAAGTCTGAAGGCTGCACTTGAGCTGCAAGAAGCAGCAGATGGTAATAACAAAGGGGTTTTAGGCTCTCCGAAGTAGACCTGAAAAGGTAAATAAAACCCTTGTCATTGTACTGAAATTGCTCTAGTACATCAATGCCATATGATATCAGAATCCAAGAGTGAAATGGAAATGAATCATTCAGAAACAAAACTTCCTTTTGTTCCATCTAGCCTGCAAATTGTAGCTGAACATGCTTGTTGGGTTCCTTACATTCTATACTAGTCATGCTAGCTTTCACAAAAGCAAGTTCACACTCTCTTTCCTCTTAATCCTCTGCTTCCTATAATCCTATGATTTTTTGTCTTTTGGCATTTTAAATCCCAAACATTTGTAGTCAATAACTGGAATGTTACCACTTACCATGAACATAAACTCCAATTGCTTGCACAATTTGTGTCTGCAGAACAAATACACAGCCGCTTAGCGTAAACTACTTGAAATAAACATAAGCTAAGCAAATCAAATGGGGATCGAAGAACCTCGCAAGTGCTCGCTATGTGTACCTGTCAACAGTAAAAACCTCGTGACAGATCCGACGCATCGAGTGCATCGTTTTCGTCCAGAAAATGGTCGCCCTAGGAGGTCCTTCAAGTTAGGGCTGAACGATACAGACGGCGCTCATGTTCATCGGTCAGCCATACACTTCATACTTGCGGCATTATCCTTGTAAAATATTTAAACAAATCCTTGATTGAAGAGAAAACATGAAGAACAAAAAAAAAAAAAAAATGAGAAGAGAAGCATATTATAGGCTTAAGTACCAGACTGCCAGGAATCTCGTTCCCCTGATAATAATAATAGTAATAAGGACAAATATGGAGATAGCTGAATGTGTAATCGCCGCTAACCTCCGCATCATTAATGCTTCTTCTTTCGCCGCCGATTACATGGAAGTGGACAGCGGCGAAGAATCCGACGGGCTTAAGCTATCCTCATCCCTAAAATTTTACTTACATGACATAAGTCATATCATTATTGCTAAATATCTGAGTTTTTTGCACTTTTAGTCCCACGATTATAGTGGCACTGGCAGAATTGATCCACGACTTTTGAACCTTGTAATTTTAGTCCACGACTATTGATCTTTTTGCAAAAATGGTCCTTCCGGCCACTTTTCCGTCAAAATTTCACCGGAAAAAAAAATTCTCTATTTTTAGCTGGGTTAAATGCGGCGGCGGAGTACATGTACCAGTCCAAAGCTGTTGCCGGATAACCCAACTAGCCCGGGGAACGCCACGGCCGCTCCGCCGCTTACTGACAACCCTGCCTGCTCCAGGAACTCCGCCGTCTGGGACAGTAGTATGTAGCCCAGTAATATTGTATGTAGTCAAATATCAATTTTTTTCTTTTAATTTGTTGAGATAAGTAAAATGTCAATTTTAACCCGGCTAAAAATGAAGAATATTTTTTTTCCGGTGAAATTTTGACGGAAAAGTGGCCGGAAGGACCATTTTTGCAAAAAAATCAATAGTCGTGGACTAAAATTGCAAGGTTCAAAAGTCGTGGATCAATTCTGCCGGTGTCACTATAGTCGTGGGACTAAAAGTGCAAAAAACTCCTAAATATCTTGTAGCATGATGTTACCATCAAAGATATTGACATAATCATTTGAGCAGAACTATATATAAATTAAATTGTAGTTAAAAAAAAATCAAAAATCAAATCATGTTATAAATATTATACTTAATATGGACATTATTATATAGTAGTATTGTAACATTTGTAACGATTATGTAATTATCTCTTGATAAGTTATATACCCCGGGTCCGTGTACAGTCGGGTCGGGGTCTCGCGGTTCGGGTTTTGACCTGCGGGTCGGGGTCAAAGGTGACGGATCAAACCCGAGATGGGTCAAACCCGCCACCTTAGGCCTATAAAAGGGCTTCTAGCCCTCTAAGTGAGGGGGCTTTTTCCCATTTGGAGCCATGAGCTCTTTCTCTCTCGGCTCCCTCTCCCTTCTCTCTTAAAACAACAAGAACAGTATTAATAAAAGGGGGATTTGAGCTATTTTCTTGGGTTCTTGCTTCTTATTCTTCTACATATTTTATATATTTAGTACATACAACCGACATCCGGGTGAATTAGTACTATCAAATGGCGCCGTCTGTGGGGACCAGGGTAAAGAGCTCCGTTCCTATCATCAAAGAGCTACTGGAAAATGGAAAAATTCTGGAATTGCGAAGAGCTACTGGAAAATTTCAGGCTGGTGGAAGGGTTTGAACCCAGACTCTCGAGCTATTGAGCTAGAACTCCAACCACTCCACCGCTTTACTTTACCTTGCTCCTAGCTTGCAGTTTCCAGGTTCATCATCAGGATCACCTTGATTTTCAAATAGCATCATCTTCATCGCCACTTCAAGAAATTGGAGGGAGACGCAGCAATCGCATGCAACCACCGTGGCCGTCACCTCTATTTCCTGCTATGCTCATCAATCTGCTTTTACCATTTCTCCATCCTTCGCCGGAAATCGGTGCAAAATGTCTAAAGCCCAGAAAATTTGAAAAATAAAATTCCAACTTATAGAAGAAGAGGATGGATCTGGTCCGAGCCCGATTTCGATCCGCCGGGAGCTCTCCGCCGTACCATAGATAAGTCCTCTTCCTTTTTCTGCATTTACTTGAGCTTTCTCTTGAGTAAATGTACTGCCATTGTTGCATGTATAGCTGTACATGATCGGCATATGTACATTACAAAAGGATTTTCTTGGTTTCCGGAGTTGAGTGCTCAACCATTCCCCCTTCTTCCTTTTGCATGACTATCTCTGTGGGTCATATTCTCGCTTATTTTTTGCCTTGCCCAGTTGCTCTTTGTCGGCGAACGTCATAGCCAGAAAGAGTACATAACGCGCAAAAAAGGGGCTGGGAGAGAAGCGAAGGACGATCAACACCGCACCACTGCCCACTGTTGCTGTTCACCGTCTACGCCAAAGCTTCGTCGCTGGGTACCCCATCCCCGAGAGCTTCGCCGGAACCAAAGCTGCAATGCCACCATCATCGCCATTCCTTCCCCTTCATGGCTCCAGCGATTGCCCGGCATGTAGTGCCGCCTCTCAATCTTTATTCAGCTCTTGTGTGTTCCTTCTAATCTTGATGAAGGAAACCCAGCTTAAAGGTGGGGTGGAGGGGATAGCAACGAGGATAGCAACGAGATGAAAAGATACAAGTCATTGAATGCATGTTGGTTGATTGGTGAGAGTGGCGGTGGTAGACTGAAAAAGACGAATAAAATTAAAAGTCAGTTTTGCGTGTTTTTTTTTATTGGGGGATGTTGGCGGTGGAATGTGCAACCCAAGGAAGTGGATTGAGAAAGCCATGGAAAGAAAAATCAAGAAGGGGTGGATAGAAAAGCAAAAAGGGAAAAATGCATGCATTTTGTGGGGTGGCGGTGGGAGTTCAAAAGCAGAGGAATAGAGCAAGATGTCAATTAATTTCAAATTGTAAAATGTAATTTTTAAATTACAATTTGTATAGTCAGGCCCACAAATTAGAGTGGGCCGTAGCATAGTAGGCTTTTAAGTTGTATAGGCCCAACTATAAATTGTATTAAGTTATGGGCCTATATCTAGAAAAATTGTAATAATTAGAATAAAATTGTAATAAGTCCGGTTAGGTTGGAATTTCCACCACCGGCACCCTAAGCCCGGTTAGGTCGGTAGTACCACCACCGGCACTTAGAGCCCGGTCAGGTCGGCCTAGCCACCATCGGCATTGTTAAGCCCGGGAAAAGCCCCGGCACCAAGCCCTACCACGTAGGCAAATCTGGGTCTCCAGACCAATCGGACGACGCTCCAACGAAGATCGAAGACGGGCACCACGCCCAACACACCTCTCCCTCGGTTCCGACCGATAGCGGTGTCCGAAGACCGAAGACGGGCGCTTCGCCCCACACACCTCTCCCTCGGTTCCGACCGATAGCGGTGTCCGAAGATTGAAGACGGGCGCCTTGCCCAGCAGCCAAACCGGCTCTAATAGCCGTCACTCCTCTCCCTCGGTCCCCACCGATAGGGGTGTGCAATCGGGCTCTAATAGCCTCAGTTCTGCGGCTCTAATAGCCTCAGTTCTGCGGCTCTAATAGCCGACTGACCCTTGACCGGGCGAGGCAATCGACTGGTCATATCGCCGATCGGGGAGGTCGACACCACGGCATATTCCCCGATCCGCCCGCTCCTCTCCGGTACTGCACTCACTCGCGCCCCGAGCGCGCACAGTGGGGGCTAAATAGGAAGGGAGTGCCACAGGTCCCATGCTCGGGAACATCCCAAGCAGCGGGCCCTCGTGAAGTGTTTAGGCCCACACTCGGGAATCCCCCGATCGAGGCGGCCAAACAGTGCCTGAAGAAGTATTCCGAGGCCCGGAGGCCGGGAATCACGGTTCGGGCCGACACTCGGGAAACCCCCGATCGTGACGGCCAAGCAGCAGTTGAAGCAAGCCTAAGGCTAAGAAAGGTTCCAAGGCCCACGAGTCGGGAACTGCAGTTTGGGCCCAAGGTCGGGAATATCCCGTCCTAAACGGCCCACCCGAAGACCGAAGACCGCGCCCTAAGTTCGCCCGGTCGCTAGTTTCACTGTCACACGCCCTTATACTTAAGTACGTCCGACAGTGGGGGGCTGGGCAGGATAGGCCGGGTCAAATCGTCTGCTCGGATAACATATGATATGTGGGTCGCCCGAGGCCATGCGCCTGGTCGGCCTAGAGCGGCTGGTTCAACCCGTCTGCCCGGGTAAGGCGATGCTGGCATGGGGGTCGCCTGGAGGCTATTAGCCCGGTCGTCCAACGCGCTTTCCCACCTCGAGTAGGTCGGCACTGCCACCTCCGACGAGAAGGGGAAGTGAGCCACGCGCCTTGTTAGACCGAGTAGGTTGGCACTGCCGCCTCCGGTGTTTCTAAAGACCAGTTAGGTTGGCCTCGCCACCACTGGCACTCTATGACCGGTTAGGTTGGCATTGCCACCACCGGGTCTATGAGTCCGGTTATGGCACTCTATGACCGGTTAGGTTGGCATTGACACCACCGGGTCTATGAGTCCGGTTATACCGGTTGATACCGCTTCTTAGCGATGCCGCTTTTCAGCGATGAATTCCGCTTTCCGGCGATGCATATATCGCTTTTCAGCGATGTATTCCGCTTCTTAGCGATGCCGCTTTTTCAGCGATGTATTCCGCTTCTTAGCGATGCCGCGTTTTAGCGATGATATGTCCGCTTTTTAGGCGATGCCGAGCGATATGCTTGTTCCGCCTCTTAGCGATGCCGCTTTTTCAGCGATGTATTCCGCTTCTTAGCGATGCCGCGTTTTAGCGATGATATTTCCGCTTTTAGGCGATGCCGAGCGATGTGCTTGTCCGCCTCTTAGCGATGCTGCGTTTTAGCGATGTTGTTTCCGCTTTTAGGCGATGCCGAGCGATATGCTTGTTCCACCTTTTAGCGGAGCCGCTTTTTAGCGATGTTTTCGCTTTTTGGCGATGCCGAGCGATGTGCTTGTTCCGCCTCTTAGTGATGCCGCGTTTTAGCGATGTTTCCGCTTTTAGGCGATGCCGAGCGATGTGCTTGTTCCACCTCTTAGCGATGCCGCGTTTTAGCGATGATATTTCCGCTTTTAGGCGATGCCGAGCGATGTGCTTGTCCGCCTCTTAGCGATGCCGCGTTTTAGCGATGTTGTTTCCGCTTTTAGGCGATGCCGCGCGATGTGCTTGTTCTGCCTCTTAGCGATGCCGCGTTTTAGCGATGTTTCCGCTTTTAGGCGATGCCGTGCGATGTGTTTACCGCCTCTTGGCGATGCCGCTTTTAGCGATGTGTCTACTATCTTTGTGTGATGCTTTACCGCTTTTTTTTAGCAACGTGTGTGTACCGCTCGTTAGCAGTGTTGTGCCCGATCGTCGGCGCGGTAGTTATAGCCGGGTGCACTCACATTGCGGACCCGGTCGAGGCACTTCCCGACCGCGATGTCGTTTCCCGGACGGTAACCCGTCGTATCCACTCCTTTGTGCTGACGGTTCTTGCACCTGCGGGAGTGGGGGCTGCGCTGGCCCGAGCAGCTCGTCTGCGTTTTAGTTTGCCCGAGTAGAGCGTTCGTCGGTCGAATCACGTTCGCTTCGCCCAGTAACGTTTCGCCCGAATGAATCCGGTCTCTCGGTCACAAGCGGATCCAACCCCATAGTTGGTTAGCAGATCTCCAGATCGCAGTCGAATCGAAAACACAGTCGTGCCCGGCAATCCAGTCGCGAACCGGCTGGGCTCGGCCTTTCGCAAGTTGCGTTGCGAGCTCGACCACTGGGTCGGGCGCTCCCTTTCGGTCCACCGGACTATGTCTGAGCGTTGCACTCTTTTTTCCTTTGGCTAAAGTTTTTTCCCGCTGGGTTTTTTGTTAGCCTAAGGTTTTTAACGAGGCAACCGGCATATGTCACGGACCGTGTGACTCGTTTTTCCAGCCCGAACCCTTCCTCGATGCTCGTCGTCAGGGCACGGGCTGTGGGGGCTTTTGATAAGTTATATACCCCGGGTCCGTGTACAGTCGGGTCGGGGTCTCGCGGTTCGGGTTTTGACCTGCGGGTCGGGGTCAAAGGTGACGGATCAAACCCGAGATGGGTCAAACCCGCCACCTTAGGCCTATAAAAGGGCTTCTAGCCCTCTAAGTGAGGGGGCTTTTTCCCATTTGGAGCCATGAGCTCTTTCTCTCTCGGCTCCCTCTCCCTTCTCTCTTAAAACAACAAGAACAGTATTAATAAAAGGGGGATTTGAGCTATTTTCTTGGGTTCTTGCTTCTTATTCTTCTACATATTTTATATATTTAGTACATACAACCGACATCCGGGTGAATTAGTACTATCATCTCTCATTGTTGCTTCTGTTAATTACCTTATATGTATATATACTCCATTCTTGTTGTATAGAATGAAGATGATGGATAAAAATGATTCTCCTTTCTCCATTCTATGATATTACATTTTAACAAATCACTATTTATTAATTAATTAATCTTTTTTAAGTATGAGGTGTCTTGCAAGATTTGCAAGTCTTAGAAAGTGTGACAAAAAAGTACAATGTCTTGAATAAGCGATACGGTTTTTATCATTTTTTTAAGAATTTAAATAATAATAATTTTGATGAAATGTGACTTGAACTGTGAGTTCACTTTTAAAAGCATGTTGACAATGCAAAGATGTAAAAAGAAAAATAGTAAACAAATTATAAATCTTATGATGCGGAAGTAGGACTTACTTTTGAAAGTGAAAAAGTATTACAACATTAAATTAAAGAGATAAGGGCTAAAAGACGAGGGAGAGAGAATGTATAACTACATCGTGTGTTGGCAAAAAGAGGTGCAGGTGGTCGAGCGTTTGGATGACAAGACGGTCCTAACTTTATTAATCGAATCTCTGCGCGTTGAATGTCAATATAGTAAGTTGTGAGACGAAAACCCTCAAACTTATGCCCAAGCCATCCAGCGGGCCAATCAGCTCGTCGACACTAAGGAGGCATTCAAGTATAAAAGGCAGCAAGAAGGGTCGTTGCCGACTTGACGATCCCGACCAGACGACTCTTGCGGTAACTGACCAGAAGAAGCCATCTGGCATGATGATAGTCAGAGACATAGAGGGTAGAGTGGTGAACCACCGACCGGCCTAGGTCATCGAATTGGTCCGATTCCCGGTGGACTGTTTGGTCGTTGGGTGTTGGGAGTAAAGGAGCGGAGGAGGAGGGTCGGGGTGAGTGATAGTGACGCCTTGCCGGCATGAGGAAAAGGAAGAAGTGGTACGAGAATAAGACATTAGAGGGAAATGGCGCTAAGATGAATTAGCATGGAGGGAGCTGGCCGGAAAAGCAGCTAGAAAGTGAGAGGAAGGCCGAAAATTGGGGGACAGATTGGAAAGCTAGGGCGACGGTCGCCGGACAGGAAAGTAGAGAGAAATTTGAGCTGTGGAAGAGAAGGAGTTGAAAGTGAAAAGAACAGTAGGGTAGAAGTAAAAGGGGTATTTATAGGGGAGGGGGGCTGCCCAGATGACAACACGTAGCAGGCATCCAACTGGCAGGCAAACGTGGCGGGTGACGCGACGGTTACTTTAGGTTTGGGAATGGTAAAAAAAATGAAATTCTAACCGGCGGGAAATTGAATACGCTTCATTTAATGATCACACCCTCGAGCAACCGGCCGGGAAGCCAGTGAGTCGAAAATGACAAAGAGTCGTCACGACTGCGAAGACGGACCGACCGTCGGCAGACATATTCCTTAGCTACACTGCAAGATTGACAGACGCTTGAAAGTCTCAACCTGCAAGTCAGCACTCAGGCTACTGGGTCCCCTGATCCGAAGAGGTTTACTTTCCCGAGTCGTCGCAATGCGGACTCTCGGAAAAATGAGAGACTAGTGATGGATACCCTCGAGTAGGGTATCCAGTCAGAATATGTCTCAGCACTTGGAGTTCGCAGTTTGACCATGTTACTCAGAAGATAGGAGGGACTTAGTAGCCAGACCCCTTGGCAGGGGGATACACTTGTGTGGACCAGGCTGCCTGATAACTACAATGTCGTATGATGGCATCTCCGTTACCATTCCAAATGGGTGGTTATAGGTTTGAACCCCGGTAGCGGGGACTTCGATTCTTTGGGCTTAAAATGTTTGAAAAAGTATAGAACATATATGACCTTGTAAATCATCATAAGCATTTAAAAAAAAAAAAAATGTAAACAAAGGCCCTACCCTTCTTTATTAAGGAGTTAATAACCAAAATGGTCCCTCGACTATGTTATAATTACCAATTTGGTCCTCGACTATCATTCTTACTCAATTAAGTCCTCAACTATGTAATATTTACCTAATTTAATCTTCCGTCAATTTATCTGTTACTTGGCTGTCAATAATGATGACAAAATTGTCATTTACCACTTTCTACCATCACCTTCCTCACGCCTGTATACACTATAATTTATGCGCACCCATGGATGTTGACAAAAAGAGGGAATGACAAAAGAGTGATATTGTGCGCAGAAATTATGGTGTATACAGTATTTTCAACCCGATGACTCCTCATTCTGCGCTGCACTTCATCGTCTACGGGAAAACTCAATGCCATTGAATGGCCATAAATGTCAGACGGGTTGCCGTGGTTCAGATAACCCGATTGGGGAATTTGATTTCCCAGCCCCAATTCGGGTATGGAGTTGACCCCGGCTAAGGTGGCCCAGTCAAAACCCCCGGAGCTCAAATGTTGGATACTTGACTTGTCGTCTTGTTGAAGATTAAGATTCTTTAACGAGCTGATTCTGGGCAAGGTAAAGTACTGGTCGTTAATTTCCGGCAAAGATTCCAGCAGGTCGTTGAACTGAGATGAAGACGACCACGAGGAGCTGTGGCTGTAATCTTTGCTCTTAACACCAGAAACAAGCTTCTGAACCGTGCCGCACTACAAGAATTCTTCTTGTAAATCCGACATATCACCCATTCATCAAGCTGTATCAAAACAACAAGACCATTAGACTAAGTTTTCGATGAAACTAATGTTTGAAGTTTTTTTTTTGAAAAAACACACAAACACGTATATATACATACCCTTGCACTTCTGGTCTTCCTGGGTTCTTCACAAAGCCTATATTCATGCATAATCTAATTAGTCTTTGTTCCTTTTGGTGCTCTACCCACGTAGAAAACAAGGGCTTTCTTGATCCCAACTTTCTGTCCTTCGGTGGTTATTATATTGTCGTTCCGGTGGCTTTCTAGTAGCCGGAACCGGAGACTCTATTCGGCCTCGATCCATTCGGATATTTCCGATCTCGTGGGCTGAAAAAATACCATTATTTTTCTCCAAAATTCGCCCAGCCTGCAAATCATCAATCCAAATTAATCACATTTGTTAATATTGCGTAACCAGAAAGAAACGACCAAGAAAGCAAAATCAAGTCATCAATGTGGCGTGAGGAAGTCGATGGAAGAAAGTGATAAAATGATGATTTTACCCTCATTATTAACAGTCAACCATGGTTGCAGTAGGCGCTGGGCGCTAGTCGGGCGTCCGGGCAGCGCCTAGCGCCTAAGCGGCCTAGTCGGCGCCTAGGCGGAATCTAGGCGGCGCTAGGCGGTCGCGAAAAAAACAGTAGCAGACTTGCAATTTGACAATTTTAATGAGGCTGTTTTCAACATTCAATCAAATAACACATCCAAATAAATGACATAATGACAATTCATAAGTCATAACATCAAAAGAATATTAAAAAAAAATAAAAACTCAAATGAAATACCCAAATACTTCAATCATCCAAAGATTGAAAGTATCAAACTAGTCTACAAGTGTATATATGTCATATTATATGTATTTGTCATATAAATGGAAAAAATTAGCAAGGTCGAGTTGGTCGGGTTAACTTGACTAACTCGACAGAAATTGACGAGTTAACTCGGCGTAATCGGACGAGTTAGGCGCTAGGCGGCTGAATTAGGCGCTAGGCGGGCGCCTAGGCGGCCGGTCTCCTAAGCGGGAGCCTAGGGCGGAAATCGCCACGGCCTATGGGCGCCCAGTGCCTAGGCGCCGATTACTCGGTGCCTAGGCGGGATTTTTACAACCCTGCAGTCAACTAACAGATAAATTAACGGAGGACTAAATTAGGTAAATATTGCGTAGTTGAGACTAAATTGAGTAAGAATGATAGTCGAGGACCAAATTGGTAATTACCACATAGTTGAGGGACCATTTTGGTTATTAACTCTTTATTAAGCTATATTAGGGCAAATTATATCATGCACCACGGTGCATGATCAATCATGCACCGCGCGTCTTTTTTTTTTTTAAATGAAAAAAAACAGTGTTTGTTTTCCGCCGTTTCGCACCCTTTTGCAAAAAGTAACCCTGTTCTTTAGTGTCATTTTGTACACACTGCAGTTTCAGTTCAACACAACTACAGTTTCATTTCGATATAACTATAGTTTCATTCGATATTTATAGACTCAAATATGTGAAAATGTGATTTTATTTTATTTTATTATACACTATAGTTTCATTAAAACACAACTACATGATCATTTTGATATAATTACAGCTTCATTGTACAATATACACTCAAATATGTGAAATGTTATTCAGTTTCATTTTATATACACTGCAGTTTCATTTCACTATAACTACAGTATCATTTTGATATAACTGCAGTGTCGGTTTAAATACATTGTAGTGTCAGTTGGTGTTTAATACACCAAACAAGCGGACTCCTTTAACTATAACGGTGGGCTGTTTCTTTACTTAAAGAAACGGCGCCATTTTTTACCGCGGTGCACATGCACCGCGATCTATGATATAACGACCCCTATATTAGAGCAACATTATCAATTGGGGATATTTGGGGGAAAATGTAAGAGTGATTAGGAAAAAGAATGTGAGAGAATGATGAGAATAAAAAGAAAAAAAAAAAAACAAAAAGAATGCTGCAAACTGACAGAAACATAATGTTTCTCTCTCCACCCCTCTCTCATCCATGCTATTACTGTTGCTCCTTTTTATTCAGCTTTTGGTATTTTAGTTGATGACATTAAAAAATCTACATCTATGTTAAATAATGTAGTATTCCACTTTGTAAAGCGATCTGCGAATCGTGCCGCCCACCTTGTTGCTAGGGAAGCCGTTTCTGTGACAGGTTGCGGGGAATGGATCGATATCCCGCCCCCTTTTCTTGTTGCTTGTTTATCTGTTGATGCAATGAATTAAGTTCTTTCCCTAAAAAAAAAAAAAGAAATAACTCTTCACTTGCAGGAAGAGCAAAATGTTTCTCTCTCCACCCATCTCTCCTCCATGTTGGCACTTTTAACCTTAAAAACTGTGAAATATGCACTGATTTAGATGCTCTTAGAGCATTAATATGAGTTGGAGTTTTTTTCCAAGTTTTTTTGTAGGTCTCATCATCCACTATCTCACTCAATCACAAAAACTCTTATCCACACTAGTTTGAAATTTTTTCTCAGTTTTTTGTGGACACACCATTTTATTATACTATATTTTAATATTTTTATTTATTTTAATTATAATAATAAAAATTAACGAAAATAAACATACCCACATTTAATTAAAATGATACGAAATAATTACAAATATTTAAATTAATTTTCAATGTTGTACTATTTATTTTAATCATTTTAAATTTTAATTGTAATAAAATCATTCAAAAGTTAATTAAAAAAAATATATTAAATTTGGTATTTTATAAAAAAATTAAAACAGAAATAATAAAACAATAAATACCAAACAAATTAAATGTAAAAAAAAAATCATGTAAAGATTGAGTTTCACAGTTCACATTTCAATTTTTCTGTAAAAGTTATCGCAACATCGATCGAAAGAAAGCAAATAAAGAAAAAAAAAAAAACAAAATAAAGATTGAGAGCTGGCGGCCACTCTCAATCGTCCAGGCTTCTCACTGCCTTCTTTTTTTCTTTTTTTTTTTTAATTTAAAATTTTCTGACATTATCCTCTTCTTTACAGGCTAATTATTTATCAAATGACTCACACGCACATCACTTATAAACTTGAGAATGAGATATTCACTATACCAAAAATTTAAAATTATTTACTTGTGTGGACTGTGGATGCTCTTAGTTCCCCTCATTAATCTATTCACATTATTACTTCCTCTATTCTAAAAACGCACAGTTGCAGAAAAAACATATAATTACCTTCTTTAAAAGATACGGAGTAAAAATCAATCTGGGGTGGTGGCGCAGTTGGCTAGTGCGTAGGTCTTATAACTTTTGAGTTATCCTGAGTTCGAACCTCTCTCACCCCATAAGATACTGCTATTTTCGCCGTGGACAGTGCAAAATAAAAGCATTAAAAACGTTTCCGTTGCCGGGAATCGAACCCGGGTCTCTCGGGTGAGAGCCGAGTATCCTAACCAACTAGACTACAACGGATTTGTTTTTCATTTTGTCATCTTATTTATATATAATATACTATAAACGTAAGATAAAAGTTGAAACTACAGTTTTATCACACAAATGCTGTGATTACAAAACTGCTCCTTCTTATCAGGCCAATAAATCAGTAAATATAGCACCTGAACAAAAATTGTGTGATCATCCGTTCATATAACAGATTACCTGTATATTACACTCTTATATATAATATATACCCCCACACAACCCCAACCAGACAGCATGAGAACATGGCAACTTGAGGCTAAAGGGAGGGTGATAGGGTTTGGCAGATTGCATTTGGGAGTAAATTTAAATGCAATAGTGCAGTTTGGAAGTGAATTTCATCCAAAGCCATATAATGCATGGTCTGACAGGATTGATAGGTACCCTGTGGAGGTTCCAAGGATTTTGGATCATTAAGCATTTAAGCCTCAACCTTTAACTTATCCCTCTCACAATTTCATGTGCAATGATGCAAATAATAAATTAAACACCACAAACCATACCTCATTGTTAGTACCATACTAAGGTTTAATAAAATCACAAACTTAGGATACAATGTTCATAATGGGCTTTGCCTATGATAATTGTACTACTTTAGCTATTGATTAGCTGCGCTGCTGTCTTGGAGAGAGATGTTTGGGTGTTGCAGCCGTTCAATTGAACGAGTGTATGGTCCAAACCAGTGGAAAGCCCTCAGAACAAAGCTTGAAACATGGAAGGTAAATAATCTTTTATTTAATTTCATGTGTGCCATAACCTGATAATTTGATAATGCCATTGGTTCACCATTCTGTATCTATTTGCTTTGCTATTGAGGTTTTAGTCCATTCCCTGCAAGATGAGTTTATTTGAGTGTGAGCATTGATTTTAGTGTTACAATCCATCCTCAATATAATGTTCATTGTTAGGGTTAGTTTGGTTCATGTTATGTGCTCAAGAATGTTACATTACCTTACCTACAAGATAATGTTTTTTTGCCCTTGTTTGGTTTTTTTTTTGAAAACCAGAAAGCTCATATATTAATCATGCAAACCAGAGAAGTCCACACTAACAGAGGAGGAAACGAAATGGGGAATGAAATCAAAATACTCAAGCACCCCTTCCCCCGAAAAAGATAAAGCATATTTCGCTAGAGTATGAGCCGGAACATTCGCCGCCCGCTTTACAAACACAAAACGAACCAACGGAAGATGCTCCAAGTGCTCGCGAATTTCATCAATAATGGCCCCAAACGGAGTGTAATTCTGACCCACGATCACAGCACTAGTCACCACCTTCGCATCTGTCTCAAGCACGATCCGAGACCATCCATTCTTCTTTATCCAACTCAACGCTTCACGAGCCCCAATGGCTTCAGCTTCCTTAACAGAATAGATGCCCTCGATCGTAGATAGCGCAGTTCCCTTCACCACACCTTCACTATCTCTAACAATCCAGCCATATCCCATAAGGTGGTGATCAAAGTCCATAGCCACATCAATTTTGATTTTATAATATCCTGGAGGGGGAGGACACCACTTAGCAGTCTGCATAGGTATAACAGAACCATGCGCCCCAGCTGCATTCTGGCTATTTGCCTTTTTCCATTCATGAACATAACTCAAGGCCATACGCACCATGGTTCTAGAATCCATGCATTTGGTTTTTAGGAAGTTAATGTGAGATTCTTGGGGATGCGGTAACATGAGCGAAATACGCTATTAATATTGTGATGTTTTCAAATGCCATGGTTCTAGAATCCATGCATTTGGTTTTTAGGAAGTTAATGTGAGATTCTTGGGGATGTGGTAACATGAGCGAAATACGCTATTAATGTTGTGATGTTTTCAAATGCCATGCGTTAACAAAATATCTTTTGCAGGGTAATATTGTCTAGCACTATTCAAGCGAACAAAGTAGTCGAAGATGGTTTACAAGCAATGCTATGTAGTACAAACTTGATAGAATTTGAGACACTACTGCCTGCCCATATACTGCAATCTCTGGTTTTAGTCAGACAATATGAGTAATCTGAATGTTCATGCAAGAGTTTTGCTTATGTTTCTCAGAAAGTTTTAACAAGATTATACCTCACTCTTCCAACTCTGCAATTTCATTACTTTTTATATCAAATGACAATTGGTTTATACGAGTGGTGGTGCTTTTTACTTCAGATGTGAACATGTTCTCAACCTTTTAAGTGAAAAATGATTAATGTAAGGTTCCTACTAAACTTCTCTGAAGACATTAATGAACATTGACTTTGCGCAGAAAGATGTCCCACACTCCCACTAATTATTTAAGTTAAGATCAAATGTATTTCCACAATCTTCGCCACAAAAATTAAGAAATAAAAAACAGGTGTAAAATTTTATTTTATTTTGAAAGGATGTGTAAAATTATTTAGTACAAAGACTTTGGCAAATAAAAAGGCAACCGGCAGGCCGACGAAATAGACATTGCAGCCTTGCAGTTATCATGTCTTCAACCATTTCCATGGTAATATGGTATCGGTATACTTCAGTCCTGACTCCTGAACCCAATAAAATATATCACAACAACTAAATTGACATTATTATTATTAAAAGAAGAAAAAAAGAAACTAAAGGGAACCTTATTTCTAATAGTCTTCTAGTCTAGAAGATGATATTTGCAAAGAAAAATGTTTCATTTGTTAATAAGAGCTACTAACACGGCATTTACTATTCTAATATTTAATTCAAGACAAGGCAACTAAAGGAACAAGTCCAAGTCAACTAGAAAATAGAGATTGCAGTGCTAGGAAGTTTACCTGGGGATCACCATTTCTCCACCAAGGCTCATTTTTATGCTCAGAACTTGAATCAGTTGGAAAGCATAACCCAATACCTCAACAGCAACAATATGCATCATCCTCTGTTTTTTATTCTTATATCCTGTACGTTATTCCATGGTCTGATCATCTTTGCCATTTCTTCTACCATTAATTCACCTATTGAGAACATAGCCATTTCATGTGGCTCTTCTGGCACTCCAACTGCCCTTGATGGGCGTGAGTGGGTTGGGGATAATACTTTGTCTTCTACTTCACCACTGCACATAAGTGGAAAATCCTGGACATCTAAAGCCCAGCATAAAGCCTCTCTCATGATTGATCCACTTCCATATCAGACAGCTCGGACCTCTCGCCATGAGTTCAGCTACCGGTTCTCGGTCCAGCCGGGCCAGAAATTCATCCGCTTGCACTTCAACCCAGCGCCATACAATGGCTTCAAGAAGTCCATAGCCCTTTTTACTGTCAAAGCTGGTCCATACACTCTCCTCAGCAATTTCAGCCCCTCCCTCACTGCTGATGCTCTAGGTGTCAAATTTCTCAAGAAGGAATACTGTGTTAATGTACAGGAAAGTGAGGTGTTGACTATAACATTCACCCCATCTCAAGAAAGAAAGTTTTCAGGAAATGTTTATGCTTTCGTCAATGGCATTGAGATCATCTCCATGCCTACTGGTCTTTACTTCACCCCAGAGGGAGACCTGGGTGCCCATGTTGTAGGCCAAAAGCACAGATTCTACATTGATACAGCTACAGCACTGCAGATGATTCAGAGATTAAACATCGGGGGATGGTCAATCCCATCCATTGAAGATGTCAGCATGTTTCGTGACTGGAAAGATGACTACAACTACGTGTTAAATGGAGTTGGTGCTGCATCAACTTATACAACCATGACAATAGAGTATGCAGACATGCTGACACATGTTGCACCTCCCAAAGTGTACCAAACAGCAAGGTCAGTGCATCCAGGCAAGCAGCAGCTCATTGCTCACAATCTCACATGGATAATTCCAGTAAATTTAGGATTCAGGTACCTAGTCAGGCTCCATTTCTGTGAATTTGAACCTGAAATATCAGCAAGAGGTGAAAGGCAATTCAGCATACTTATAAATAATCAGATAGCTGAGTATAATGCTGATGTGATCAAATGGAGCGGTGCACGTGGGGTTGCAGTGTACAAAGACTACATTGCAATGATGGAAGGAGATAGAATGAAAGGTACAGGCACTCTAGTCATAAGTTTGCAGCCCAACTCTGACTTCAGCCCTAAAAGAACTGACGGCATTCTGAATGGCTTAGAAATATTCAAGCTAAGTAATCCTGACAACTATCTTGTGGGAATGAATCCTGCCCCCCAACGCAAAAAAAGTTCAGTGTCAGAGATGCCGAGTCGCCAAAGGCCAGTGTTTTTTGATAGAAAGAGTGCAATTGTTACTGCATTCACAGTAGCAGTCACTTTACTGAATATTGCCATCTATTACCTAAGGTGTCTCTCAGAAGCTAACTCCAACATGAGAAACACAAGATCTCGTTCCACAGACCCAGCTTGTCGTCAATTCTCACTTGAGGAGATCCAACTATCCACCAACAATTTTAGTCCTAAGTTCCTCATTGGAAGTGGTGGATATGGTAAAGTATACAAGGGCATTATTGATGGCGGAGCAACTACTGTAGCAATTAAGCGTTTGAAGGAAGAATCTAGGCAGGGAGAGAATGAGTTTTGGACAGAGATCAAAATGCTATCAAAGGTCCGAAATGAACACCTTGTCTCCCTAATTGGCTTTTGCAATGAAGGTACGGAGATGGTGTTGGTTTATGAGTACATGCCACGAGGAACTGTTGCAGACCATCTCCACAAAATTGATAGAATGGGGAACGGTAACCCCCCTCTCTCTTGGGAAAGACGACTCAAGATTTCAATAGGTGCTGCCCGGGGATTACATTTCCTTCACACCTCCCAGCATAAGGTTATACACCGTGACGTAAAAAGCTCAAACATTCTGCTGGATGAGAGTTGGGTGGCAAAGATTTCAGATTTTGGTTTGTCCAAAATGGGGCCTGGAAATGAGTCCTTCACTCATGTTAGTACTGATGTCAAAGGAACATTTGGCTACTTGGATCCTGAATACTTTTTAACTCACAGATTGACAACAAAATCTGACGTTTATGCTTTTGGAGTAGTGCTGCTTGAAGTGGTCACCGGGAGGCCAGCATTGGATAAGAGGCTTGTTGAGGAGCAGCACAGTCTAGCTACATGGGCGATAGACTACATGAGAAAAGGAAAAGTAAATGATATTGTAGACAGCAGTCTGGCAGGGCAAGTCTCCCGAACTTGTTTGAAGGTGTTTGCAGAAATTGCAGGAAGATGCTTGCGCAAACAGCCACATGAACGACCAGATATGGCTGATGTGCTCACCAACCTTGAATTAGTGTTGGCATTACTACAAAAGGAGGGGGTAGAAGATGAGGTCATGAGTATTGGGAGTGTTCACAGTGATGGTGTCATCTCGTTTGATGAGCACTGTGGAGATATCTTAGGAGAGAATATGGAAAATCCCACCACTGAAGCAACATCTTATGAAGGAAAAGGCAAATATATTTCCATTGGAAAGGTGAAGGACAGCATTTTCAAACCAAATGCATCAACTCGATGGTGGGATTTTTCGTGGTTACTGCCAAAACAATCACCAAAGAGAAAAACTTCACCAACACAACCAAGAATCCCAAAACAGTCATCGAAGAAAAAAGTTTCCTCTATGCAGTTGCAAGGAGGACTCCATCGCTTCTCTACCCATGAAATCCTACAGGCAACTGACAATTTCAACCAGAGTTTTATTATTGGTTTTGGGGAAGCTGATGAGGTGTACATCGGATTTCTAAATGGTCGTGAAAATATTGTAGCCATCAGAAGGGCCAGCACTGCTTATTCAAAACGTTGCATGTCTCATGAGTTGCAATCAAAACTAGATAACCTCCCTTTGCCCAACCATGCTAATGTTGTCTCTCTAATTGGATATTGCAATCTTTATGCAGAAATGATTCTTGTATACAGTTACATGGCAAATGGGAGTCTGCAAGATCATCTCCATGACCCTGACAAGGCTCCCCTCCCATGGATGCAGAGGCTTAAAATCTGCATTGGTGCTGGACACGGTTTGTGCTACCTTCAGCCTATCTTGAAGCAGAGTATTCTCCATCGTGAATTCAACTCAACCAACATTCTACTGGATGAAATTTGGGTTGCTAAAGTTTCAGACTTTGGTTGGTCTAAAAATAAAGGCAACAATCGTGTTCCTAGAGCTGTCGTGGGTCCTTGGGGATCTTTGGATTCAGACTATGTACGCGATACAACATCAACAGAAAAATCTTATGCATATGCATTTGGTTTACTTCTAATCGAAGTATTATGTGCCAATAATGAATTGATACTCTGGGACCAGGATAGGGAGAGTATAGCCAGCTTGTTCAAGTCATGTATAGAAGTTGGCCTTTCAAGATGTATAGACCCATACCTCGTTGGGAAAATATCACCAGACTGCCTTCGGATGTTTGTTGATACTGCAAGCAGCTGTCTGCAAGACCAAGGTAGTAAAAGACCATCACTGAGTGAGATCGTGAAAAGTCTGAAGGCTGCACTTGAGCTGCAAGAAGCAGCAGATAGTAATAACAAAGGGGTTTTAGGCTCGCTGAAGTAGACCCGAAAAGGTAAATAAAACCCTTGTCATTGTACTGAAATTGCTCTAGAATATGAATGCCATATGATATCAGAATCCAAGAGTGAAATGGAAATGCATCTTTCAGAAACAAAACTTCTTTTGTTCCATCTAACCTGCAAATTGTAGCTGAACATGCTTGTTGGGTTCCTTACATTCTATACTAGTCATGCTAGCTTTCACAAAAGCAAGTTCACACTCTCTTTCCTCTTAATCCTCTGCTTCCTATAATCCTATGATTTTTTGTCTTTTGGCATTTTAAATCCCAAACATTTGTAGTCAATAACTGGAATGTTACCATGAACATAAACTCCAATTGCTTGCACAATTTGTGTGTGCAGAACAAATACACAGCCGCTTAGCGTAAACTACTTGAAATAAACATAAGCTAAGCAAATCGAATGGGGAATCGAAGAACCTCGCAAGTGCTCGCTATGCGTACCTGTCAACAGTAAAAACCTCGTGACAGATCCGACGCATCGAGTGCATACACTTCAACCAGAAAATGGTCGCCCTAAGAGGTCCTTCAAGTTAGGGCTGAACGATACAGACGGCGCTCATGTTCATCGGTCAACCATACACTTCATACTTGCGGCATTATCCTTGTAAAATATTTAAACAAATCCTTGATTGAAGAGAAAACATGAAGAACAAAAAAACAAATTGAGAAGAGAAGCATTATAGGCTTAAGTACCCGACTGCCAGGAATCTCGTTCCCCTGATAATAATAATAATAGTAATAAGGGACAAATATGGAGATAGCTGAATGTGTAATCGCCGCTAACCTCCGCATCATTAATGCTTCTTCTTTCGTCGCCGATTGCATGGAAGTGGACAGCGGCGAAGAATCCGACGGGCTTAAGCTATCCTCATCCCTAAAATTTTACTTACATGGCATAAGTCATATCATTATTGCTAAATATCTTGTAGCATGATATTACCATCAAAGATATTGATTACATGACATAAGTCATATCATTATTGCTAAATATCTTGTAGCATGATATTACCATCAAAGATATTGATTACATGACATAAGTCATATCATTATTGCTAAATATCTTGTAGCATGATGTTACCATCAAAGATATTGACATAATCAGTTGAGCAGAACTATACATAAATTAAATTGTAGTTAAAAAAAAAAAAATCAAAAATCAAATCATGTTATAAATATTATACTTAATATGAACATTATTATATAGTAGTATTGTAACATTTGTAACGATTATGTAATTATCTCTCATTATTGCTTCTGTTAATTACCTTAATGTATATATACTCCATACTTGTTGTATAGAATGAAGATGATGGATAAAAATGATTCTCCTTTCTCCATTCTATGATATTACATTTTAACAAATCACTATTTATTAATTAATTTTTTTTAAGTATGAGGTGTCTTGCAAGATTTGCAAGTCTTAGAAAGTGTGACAAAAAAGTACAATGTCTTGAATAAGCGATATGGTTTTTATCATTTTTTAAAGAATTTAAATAATAATAATTTTGATGAAATGTGACTTGAACTGTGAATTCACTTTTAAAAGCATGTTGACAATGCAAAGATGTAAAAAGAAAAATAGTAAACAAATTATAAATCTTATGATGCGGAAGTAGGACTTACTTTTGAAAGTGAAAAAGTATTACAACATTAAATTAAAGAGATAAGGGCTAAAAGACGAGGGAGAGAGAATGTATAACTACATCGTGTGTTGGCAAAAAGAGGTGCCGGTGGTCGAGCGTTTGGATGACAAGACGGTCCTAATTTTATTAATCGAATCTCTGCGCGTTGAATGTCAATATAGTAAGCTGTGAGATGAAAACCCTCAAACTTATGCCCAAGCCATCCAGCGGGCCAATCAGCTCGTCGACCCTAAGGAGGCAGTCAAGTATAAAAGGCAACAAGAAGGGTCGTTGCAGACTTGACGATCCCGACCAGACGACTCTTGCGGTAACTGACCAGAAGCAGCCATCTGGCATGATGATAGTCAGAGACATAGAGGGTATAGTGGTGAACCACCGGCCGGCCTAGGTCATCGAGTTGGTCCGATTTCCGGTGGACTGTTTGGTCGTTGGGTGTTGGGAGTAAAGGAGCGGAGGATGAGGGTCGGGGTGAGTTGATAGTGACGCCTTGCCGGAATGAGGAAAAGGAAGAAGTGGTACGAGAATAAGACATTAGAGGGAAATGGCGCTAAGATGAATTAACACGGAGGGAGCTGGCCGGAAAAGCAGCTAGAAAGTGAGAGGAAGGCCGAAAATTGGGGGCGGACTGGAAAGCTAGGGCGACGGTCGCCAGACGGGAAAGTAGAGAGAAATTTGAGTGCTGGAAGAGAAGGAGTTGAAAGTGAAAAGAACAGTCGTGTAGAAGTAAAAGGGGTATTTATAGGGGAGGGAGGCCGCCTAGATGACGACACGTAGCAGGCATCCAGCTGGCAGGCAAATGTGGCGGCTGACGCGACGGTTACTTTAGGTTTGGGAATGGTAAAAAAAATGAAATTCTAACTAGTGCTGTCAATACGGGCTGGCGGGGCGGGGCGGGCCAAAAAAGCCCGCTCCTTAGCGGGCCTGGGTTTTGTTGGCCCGGACCGCCCCGCCTTTGGCCCGCGGGCTAGGCGGGCCCCCGCCTCAAAACCATTTTTTTTTTAATTATTAACTTATTGGTTATTGTTTTGTTTTGCTAAATTTATCCAACTGGTATTCTGGAATTTAACGTAAAAAAAATTAACATAATCTACTCAATTCATTATTCACACACAGAAATGATAGAATCCACTCAATTCATTAAACTTTCGCATAGCAACACACAATTTAACATAAATGCAGAATGCAAAATGAATCAAACAAAATTGAAGTTGGAGTCTTGGAGAGTGGGACTAGGATTTGTTGTGGACTTGTGGGTTGTGGCGTCTGAACTCTCTATTCTATAATAATATCTAAAGTAATAAAGTGTAAATATTATATATAATATATAAAAATAAAATAAAATAAAAAAACAGGCGGGCTAGCCCGCGGCCCGCCAAGCCCGCGGGCCTAAACGGGGCGGGCCAAAAAAGCCCGCTCTTTAGCGGGCTTCTATTTTTGAAACCCGCCCCCTACCTAAGTAGGGGCGGGGCGGGGCGGGCCGGCGGGCTAAGCCCGTTTTGACGGCTCTAATTCTAACCGGCGAAAAATTGAATACGCTTCATTTAATGGCCACATCCTCGAGCAACCGGTCGGGAAGCCAGTGAGTCGAAATGACAAGGAGTCGTCACGACTGCGGAGACGGACCGACTGTCGGCGGACATATTCCTTAGCTACACTGCAAGATTGACAGACGCTTGAAAGTCTCAACCTGCAAGTCAGCACTCAGGCTACTGGGTCCCCTGATCCGAAGAGGTTTACTTTCCTGAGTCGTCGCAATGCGAAATCTCGGAAAAATGAGAGACTAGTGATGGATACCCTCGAGTAGAGTATCCAGTCAGAATATGTCTCAGCACTTGGAGTTCGCAGTTTGACTGCGTTACTCAGAAGATAGGAGGGACTTAATAGCCAGACCCCTTGGCAGGGGGATGCACTTGTGTGGACCAGGCTGCCCGACAACTACAATGTCGTATGATGGCATCTCGTTACCATTCCAAATGGGTGGTTATAGGTTTGAACCCCGGTAGTGGGGACTTAGATTCTTTGGGCTTAAAATGTTTGAAAAAGTATAGAACATATATGACCTAGTAAATAATCATAAGCATTTCAAAAAAAAAAAAATGTAAACAAAGGCCCTACCCTTCTTTATTAAGCTACTAGTTTTTTACGCGCATTGCGCGATTGAGATAATGCCCAATGTTTTTTTTTTTTAATAAGTACTTTAAAGTATATCAAGACAAGATTATATTGGAATTGTTCATGCATAGATAATTGAATGTTGAATTTGCGTATTTAAATAGGTAATTCTAAGTTTACAAATGCAAGATAATATAGTCTTGCTTATAATTGTCAATAAAATAATTGTATAGGTATGGTTGAAACCAAATACGGGACATAAGGAGAGAAAATAAAAATTAGGGCATACAATATTAAATATATACTAATATTGAAGAGCTAACTGCTGATTGCCAAACAAGGACATTGCGAGGTAGTTTCCCACTTCAATTTGTTGTGTGATTTGAATACTCTTTTTGTCACTAAATCCCCCAAGTAGTTAATATGATTGATTTAATTATATTTTTTTTAACAATTATTATTATTATTATTATTATTATTATTATTATTATTACTAGTTTTTTACGCGCATTGCGCGATTGGGATAATGCCCAATGTTTTTTTTTTTTTTTAAATAAGTACTTTAAAGTATATTAAGGCAAGATTATATTTGAATTGTTCATACATAGATAATTGAATGTTAAATTTGCGTATTTAAATAGGCAATTCGATCTAAGTTTACAAGTGCAAGATAATATAGTCAAGATTGATTATAATTGTCAATAAAATAATTGTATATGTATGGTTGAAACCAAATACGGGACAAAAGGGAGAGCAAATAAAAATTATGGCATAAAATATTAAATATATACTAATAATGAAAAGCTAACTGTTGATTATAATTCCAAACAAGGACATTGCGAGATAGTTTCCCACTTCAATTTGTTGCGTGATTTGAATACTCTTTTTTTTGTCAATAAATCTCTCAAATAGTTAATATGATTGACTTAATTATATATATTTTTTTATTTTTTAAAACAATTATTATTATTATTATTATTATTATTATTATTATTATTATTATTATTATTATTATTAAATATATGTATACCCTTATGTCATTTTACATGTTAATCTAAACAACTAGTTTTTTCAAATATTTTTTTACCAATCGTTGATATAATTCGCTGGTCAAATTCGCTAATATAATCCGCTAACGCTAACCGCTAACTGCTGATTGTCAAGCAAGGACATTGCGAGATAGTTCTCACTTCAATTTATTGTGTGATTTTAATACTCTCTTTGTCAACAAATTCCTCAAGTAGTTAATATGATTGACTTTATTAATTTTTTTTAAAATTTTTTCATGGTATTAATAAAATACTTGGTAAATAAATGTATAGCATTATTTTGTATTATAACTTTGATATTTAATTAAAAAATAGTGCACAAAAAAAATAATAGACAATGTAGTGAATATAATCAATTGATGAATTTGAATGTAAAGAATTTTTACATTGGAGAAATATAAAGACAATATAATTAATAAAATTATTTTTCTTAATTAATTTATTGATAATGAATAATTTTCTTTTTATAAAGACATTATAGGGACAATGTAGCGAATATAATCAATTGATGAATTTGAATGTAAAGAATTTTTATATTGGAGAAAAATAGATACAATATAACTAATGAAATTATTTCTCTTATTTAATTATTAATAATGAATACTTTTTTTTTTTGACTAAAGACATTGTAGACACATAATTCTAAATTAAAGAAATGCATATGTATTATTTTTTGTTGTAGCTACTAAATTATTATTTAATTTATAAGAGTAAAATAGAGTATTAATTATGCCAACTTTGATTAGGATGTGATTTGAACCTAAGACCTTTCTTATTGAAATCAATGAGTAAATTAACGGTGAACTAACAGAAATTAACGGAAAAGATAATATTTAACGGAAAAGTTAACAGAAAATCATATTCATTAAGGATAAATTAGTAAATCTTAAGGAAAAATTAAAATCTAATCAATCTGAGCCATTCATTTGATTAAAAAATTTGACCGCCATTTTTTCTACCCATTATAAGCCTAACTCTCTTGGGCTCTTATTAGTATATAGTAGATTATTATTATTATTATTATTATTATTATTATTATTATTATTATTATTAAATATATGTATACCCTTAGGTCATTTTACATGTTAATCTAAACAACTGATTTTTTAAATATCTTTTTACCAACCGTTTCGCTACTCAAATCCGCTAATATAATCCGCTAACTTCTGATTGTCAAACAAGGACATTGCGAGGTAGTTCTCATTTCAATTTGTTGTGTGATTTGAATACTCTCTTTGTCAACAAATCACTCAAGTAGTTAATATGATTGACTTTATTAATTATATTTTTTAAATATTTTCATGGTATTAATAAAATACTTGGTAAATAAATATATAACATTATTTTGTATTATAACTTTGATAATTAATTAAAAATAGTGCACAAAAAAGATAATCGGCAATGTAGTAAATATAATAAATTGATGAATTTGAATGTAACGAATTTTTACATTGGAGAAATATAAAGACAATATAACTAATAAAATTATTTCTCTTAATTAATTTATTGATAATGGATAATTTTTTTTTTAATAAAGACATTATAGGGATACTGTAGCGAATATAATCAATTGGTGAATTTGAATGTAAAGAATTTTTATATTGGAGAAAAATAAAGACAATATAACTAATGAAATTATTTCTCGTATTTAATTTATTGATAATGAATAATTTTATTTTATTTTTTTGAATAAAGACATTGTAGACACATAATTCTAAATTAAAGAAATGCATATGTATTATTTTTTGTTGTGGCTACTAAATTATTGTTTAATTTAATGAGAGTAAAATAGAGTACTAATTATGCCAACTTTGATTGGGATGGGGTTCGAACCTAAGACCTTTCTTATTGAAATCAATGAGTAAGTTAATGGTGAACTAACCGAAATTAACGGAAAAGATAATATTTAACGGAAAAGTTAACGGATAATCATATTCATTAAGGATAAATTAGAAAATCTCAAGGAAAAATTAAAATCTGATCAATCTGAGCCATTAATTTGATTAAAAAATTTGACCGCCATTTTTTCTACCCATTATAGGCCTAACTCTCTTGGGCTCTTATTAGTATAGTAGATAGATATTAGAGCAACATTATCAGTTGGGGATATTTGGGGGAGAATGTAAGAGTGATTAGGAAAGAGAACGCGAGAGAATGTTGAGAATAAAAAGGAAAAAAAAAAAAGCAAAAAGAATGCTGCAAACTAACAGAAAAGAATAATTTAATGTTTCTCTCTCCACCCCTCTCTCATCCATGCTATTACTGTTGCTCCTTTTTATTCAGCTTTTGGTATTTTAGTTGATGACATTAAAGAATCTACATCTATGTTAAATAATGTAGTATTCCACTTTGTAAAGCGATCTGCGAATTGTGCCGCCCACCTTTTTGCTAGGGAGGCCATTTCAGTGACAGGTTGCGAGGAATGGATCGATATTCCACCCCCTTTTCTTGTTGCTTGTTTATCTGTTGATGCAATGAATTAAGTTCTTTACCTCAAAAAAAAAAAAAAAAGAAATAACTCTTCACTTGCAGGAAGAGCAAAATGTTTCTCTCTCCACCCATCTCTTCTCCCTGTTGGCACTTTTAATCTTAAAAACTGTGAAATATGCATTGATGTAGATGCTCTTAGAGCATTAATATGAGTTGTGTTATAAATATTATATATGTGGACATTATTATATATATGGTAGCAATTGTAAATGATAAGGTTACTACCTTTTATATGTATTGTAATTATTACTTTATATTTGGTGATACCTTTGTATAAGGATTCTAACGATGAATGAAAATCTGAACCTTCCCTCTCATCTTCTCTCTTTGTCTATTTTTCTTACAACACGTTATCAGTACTTTTGCTCTACCTTATCATATCGAAATTCAAGCCAGCGTTTCCGATCGTCTGTGCGGCGCTACCTCTGGCGCGATCGATGGCCGATCTGATGATGCACTGGCCGTCTACTTCCAGCACAGAGAGAAGGGAGGAGATGAAGAAAACGAAACTGCACGTCCTACATCGTCGGTGGCCGAGATCCACTCCAAGTATTGTCGCCTATCAACCATCTAATCACTGGCAATCATTCCCGTCTTCGATCGATGACCATCGGCTGTGACGCCGGCGATTAGACGATCGAATAAGCCATCCGTTCAAAAGTCACAATTTTCTTCCGGATCCAAATCTTCGTCGCCGGTGATCGAGACCATCTGCCGACGTGAAACAGACAGACGATGGACTGCGTAGCTGTCGTCCATTGGCCGACGGCAAACACAATCGAAGGTTTTAGCGACGCAAACCGCGCCCCGTCGCCCACGCACGCAGGCCGCGAGCGCTCTGGAGAAAACCGAGAAAATCGGCGACGGCTCTTGCCATCCCAGACCTTTGTCCGTAGGTCCCAGATTGATCGCCGTCCAGAAAGACAGAGACCCGACATTTTGGAGACTCCACGCGAAACATCGAGGCGTCGAGGTTGTGTGCAGCAAAACCATTGATGAACGCATGAAGTGGGTGTGAGGGGGAATCTTTTTCGCACGGAGTCTTCCCTCTCGGTGTTGTGTTGTGCTTGTGTTTCTTTACTCTTTGGCTGCGGCTCAGTTCCTAAACGACATCACAACACATAATCATCTGCGAAATCAGAAGGTGCTTGCTACTCCATACATGGTGGACTCAGCAACCTTACGAGATAAGTAGTTTTACCTTAAAAAATACGTGATTATTAAATGACCGCATGATGCATGCTTTGAAGTTATAAATATATGTTAAATGACCATATGTCTAATCTATGTTGATAAAACATAAATGAATGCTCTGGAACATTAATACCGTGAAATAGCCCATTACCTTGTTGAAAGATGGGTCATACTATTCTGGACAATCAATTGGCATATACATGGCTATATTTCTTGACTTGTAAAAATATTTATTTGTTTTGATGAGGTTTTATGCATGCATGTCTCTATGTGTGTCTCTTTATATGCACAAATCTATTCATAAGAGACTTGTCTAGAGAAATCGGTATTATTGGTTTAATTCAAAATGTCAACTTGTTTGGTTTTAGAATTGTCATATGCTTGTAATTGCAGTTTGGAGGCTTTCATGGTTAATTGGTCGGCAGCTTAATGATTAAACCATTGTTATTCTGATTTTAGCTCTCTTCATATTTGATGATAAAGATTTTTCTTAAATCTTAATGGGAACTTGCATAAATGCATGTAATATTTGCCTAGAAATGAAGCACTTATTATATGAATATGACTGTCTCTGAAGGATCGTCTTGATCAACAAGTGATTATAGTCAAAATTCTAAACATAAAGGCAAAAAGTCATATCACAAATTAGAAATAACAGCACTAGTGCGGTTTCCCCAATGTAAAATTGGCTTTGTATTGTTTTAAAAGTTAATTGATGGTGCTAATTTGCTATAGAAATTATTTCACATGAGTCTTGGGCATTAGAATAAATCTTAAATCTGAGTATTTAAACAAAATGATAGTGTCTAATTTTTAATATAGTTTTATCCAAAAGGTAAATTAAGAGCACTAATCCTTTTTTTTATGTCACTCATTTTGGTCTAAAATCTCAATTATGAGTATTCGGATGACTAATGACTCATGAAAGACTCACATCATGCTGGTTTTCCAGAAGCAAACAAATTGTGAATAAATTTTGTTTACACATAGTAATCACTGCTTGAAAATTCTGACAGGTGCAGTTTGAAAATTAAATTCGTGAAAAATACCTATTGAACTCTTTTTAGCCTGAAATTTTTTTTCTGGAGAATCTAGACTTGTGATATTTGATGTCTGTGAAAATATTTTCTTAAAAATATGTTTTGGTTGTTCCAGAAAAATTCTGTAAAGCTCTGGCAGTGTGCTGCCAGTTAATTTTCTGCCTGGCGCAGTGTTGGAAATATTTTTGGGAAAAATACTTCTAGACCTTGGATTGTCATGAAAATTTTCATGTATGTTCTAGACTTGCTGAACTACATATCTGCAAAATTTTGTGCCAAAATGTGTTACAGTTTTCCCCCAGAAAATTCTGCAATCCATGTCAAATTCTGAAATTTTTTGCCAGTTTCAGTTTAGCTTGTATATCTTGCTACTATTTTGAGATGTTTTCATACTTGTATGAAACTATGAGATAAAATGAGAGCTTGCTTGGAAAAGTGTTGTTTTTGTCTCCCCGAAATAGGAATGAATGGGCCCAGCAGCGAACGTGTGTTCGTTACCCTTCGGCGAACGGTACTTCTCTCATTTTATTTTCTAATATATGAATAAATAGAATATCTCTTGTCATGTCATGTCTTGTGGGTATCAAACATGATACCCTCTATTTAAAATAAATGTGCATGATTTAATTGAGATTTTGGTGTCCAAGACATATGGGACAATTATATCACATATTGAATATGCTTATCTTTAATTGACAATATTTAGCTTATAATCTTTTGATTAGGCTCATATAAGAGAATTTGTTATTTCTCTTGTTGGCAATTAATTATTTGCTATAGGCCATAACTATTGAGAATTTATCACACAACTTATAAATGAGACAAAAGCATGAATTCTCAATATGGTTTTTCATTGTTAGGTTGCACCTGTTGTTGCTAAACCTTACTTTGATCTTGTGATGTCAATTAGATTATATGAGTCTAATTGTGATATCTAGCATGAATAATCGACTATAGTTTTGCCTGGAAGGTGAATTCATAGCACTAATTATATGATAACAATATTCGGACAAATTATATATATCTAATGTGAAATTGATTTGATACAATTCAAAAGTCAATAATTATTTGTCCAAAGTCAAACCTGTTTATAGTGCTAGTTTTGCAATAGAAAATATTGGACATGAGTCCTAAATATTGAAATTTATCTCATATATAATATTGAGATATAAAATTTATAGCTCTTAATTTTTGAATATATTTTTAACCGAAGGTGAGCTAAGAGCTCTAATTTCCTATGTCAACATTTGGACCAAAACTTGACAACAACTATTTGATCAATCCCCAAATATTTTGTCAAACCCTGGAAGGGTCGTTAGGACGAGTGCAAACACCGTCCGATTAGATAATACTATAAAGTTAGTCAGATTATGTTAGTGTGCCTGAAGCAAATAAATTATGAAGGGGAATTCCTATTTTTTTTTCAAATCTAACTAACGGCATATCACAAATCAATCCCTCAAGGATTGTTATATCTAGTACGTGATTTTAAAATAAACATTTCCCTATCTGCGTTATTATATATAGTTCGCAGTCTATATCAATATATCACCATCATAGCGTACCTCTAAAAAGGCTACCAAAGGAGCCTCTGTCTCTTGATTAATTAATACCAAGAGCACATGATAGGAGATCAATACATATCCTTAGGTACGTTGACTGCATACTTAATTAATGAAGATTGTTTCTCGGCATTAGGGGGAGATAAGAGTTCAAATTTAATAGAATGCCAAGAAATTTCATAAAATGAAAATATCTTCATTATTTAAATCCATGTACTAGTTAAGACTGAACTGGAAGTTCAGAAGATAATCTATTTGCGATATTAGCAAATAAATCTGCCAAATACATCATATTGATCATAAAAGAGTGACTAGGTCCTGTATACTTTCCCCAACTAGGACCAAATATATCTACCGATACTCCTTGACACAAAGTGTTGGAGATCTATCGGTGTATGTAAGAGATAAGAATCATTATACTAGATCTAGTAAATAAACATTGTCACTCTTGATATACCTTGAATAATTATGTCTTGGAGACGTTCGTCCAGATGACGAAAAACCCTAGTCAATTTATAGGTGCACCAAACAAACATAATACTAGGGATGCGGGACAACCAGATGTGATATGAATAAGTTCTGGGAAATGTCTAGAATCTGGTTGACTTAAATATTGCCATAAACAATTATAAATATGGGAGAGATTTTTATGAAAGTATTAGAGTTGTCGACAACACAATAGCCTGTACAAATTGCTCTATTATATGATAATCTGGATCCAGAGTTATGCACCGGAAGTGCCATGACTATTTAACGTATAAAGGAGCAATTAAGGCATAGCTCGACTCGCTAATTATTAATAATTCTCTTTATAACAATACACCATTGAGAGTTAACCCCGAAGGTTACAAGTGGGTGTGTGCACGAAAGAGAAATAAGAATAGTGAGGTGATATGATATAAAGCGAGTTTGTAGTCTTATGGGTTCACGCAGATACCCTTGATTGATTTTAATCAAACATATCTTCCCACGATAAATGGCATTAAGTTCCGCTACATCATTGGCAGAATAATAAATTAGATATGCAACTAATATTAAATTCAAAAGTCCACGAAGGATTTTAAGTTCTCAAAATGAGAAAAGTGAAAATCACACATTAAAATATTAAGGTCTTTATAGGACCTGAAATAGTTAATATTTATTTTGAGAAATCTCTGATGGATTTATAATTCCCGAAATGAGAATTTAAGTGTCATTATATTTACTCTTTAAAGGGTTACGAATGGAGTTAATATCCTCATTGAAGGAATAATATGTACCATTGTGTGCTCAATAAATGGTTGATAATGAACTTATTTATTATTTATTATCTAAGTCAATATTGATGGCGGAAAACATCAATGAAATATATAAAGGGTTTGATGATGTCAGCCCATATCTAAAGACGGAGATTTTGAAACAAAAGCCTGGGAAAGATAAGTATTATCTTGACTTGAAGATAGAGTTTCTCTTTGAAAAATTTTTATACACCAGTTAGTCAATATATGATTTTGATTGGATACTTAGACAAACAAATATATAATGGCTACTTGGGTACTGGCTATTACTTGTATCTCCATAATGTCAAGTTCCAAAACTGGTTGTACTATTTTTACCCCATTGCCCCATAGAGGGTCAATAAAAGGATATATAATGAAATCCTTTTGACTAGATACTATGATATTAATATCATACCACGTGAACTCCAGAAGAGTCACGGGATTATTATAGAGTATATTTATTCAAATGACAGTTGTATATATTTATTTACAAAATCCCTCTATACAGTTTGGAAATTTAATGTATGGAAATTAAAGATTGTTATCTTGAGGGGGAGTATCATTTTACATGAATCAATCCTGAAGATTGGGTCTTAGATGACTAACGGCTGTACTCTTTTCCTTATTTAAGTTTTCCCCACGGGGTTTTTCCTTAAATCTAAGGTTTTTAATGAGGCAGCTAATCTAAAAAGAATACACACACATCATGCACTCTTTTTGCTCAACTAGTTTTTCCCACTGGGTTTTCTAGTGAGGTTTTTAAAGAGACATGAGTATGATATAGTAATGTAAATGGGAAAAAGTTGTAAAATAATTGCTTAAGTAGACAAATCCCAAAATCCTGAAGATTATGTCGATTGTGCCCTGAAGGTTATGGTTGTACTCTTTTTCCCTTAACTAAGTTTTTCCCACAGGGTTTTCTTAAGTTAAGGTTTTTAATGAGGCAATCAGTACAATATATGTTCTTACAAATATCATGTACTCTTTTCTTCAACTAGGTTTTTCCCACGAGGTTTTCCTAGTGAAGTTTTTAACGAGGCATGAATATATATACATATATACTCTTTTGTCTAGGTTTTTCCCACCGGGTTTTCCTAGCAAGTTTTGAAGAGGCAGGATCATGTCAAATAATGTCCAAGGGGGAGTGTTATAAATATTATATATGTGGACATTATTATATATATGGTAGCAATTGTAAATGATAAGGTTACTACCTTTTATATGTATTGTAATTATTACTTTATATTTGGTGATACCTTTGTATAAGGATTCTAACGATGAATGAAAATCTGAACCTTCCCTCTCATCTTCTCTCTTTGTCTATTTTTCTTACAACAAGTTGGAGTTTTTTTTCAAGTTTTTTGTAGGTCCCATCATCCACCTCATCATCCACTATCTCACTCAATCACAAAAACTCTTCTCCATACTAGTTTGAAATTTTTTCTCAATTTTTTGTGGACCAACCATTTTATTATACTATATTTTAATATTTTTTATTTATTTTAATTATAATAATGAAAATTAACGAAAATAAACATACCCACATTTAATTAAAATGATACGAAATAATTAAAAATATTTAAATTAATTTTCAATGTTGTACTATTTATTTTAATCATTTTAAATTTTAATTGTAATAAAATCATTCAAAAGTTAATTCAAAAAAATATATTAAATTTGGTATTAAAATATATTAAATCATTCAAAAGTTAATCCCGAGATATTTCTAGTAAGATATGACAAAGAATTTCAATATTGTATGATCGGTCCTAAATTGGATCGGAAACTCAATTATAATTATTGACAAATTATGATGACCACACATTTGAAGGTGTTCAAATCAACTACGTAAATTATGATGACCACACTCAGAGTACATTGTACAAAGACTAGACAATTAAAGGTGTTCAAATCAACTACATAAATTGCCAAGGCCGACGAAATAGACTAGTAAATAGATGGAGATTCCAGTGCTAGCTGGAGATCATCTTCTCTCCACCAAGTCTCATCTTTTAGGCTCAGAACGAACTTGAATCAGTGAAAAGAGTAACCCAATACCTCAACAGCAACAATATGCATCATCCCCTGTTTTTTATTCTGATCATCTTTGTTATTTCTTCTTCTACCATTGAGAACATAGCCGTTTTGTGTGGCTCTTCTGCCACTCCAACTGCCCTTGATGGGCTAAGTAATCTTGTGGGAATGAGTCCCGCCCCCCAACCCAAACAAAGTTCAGTGTTTTTTGATAGAAAGAGTGCAATTGCTACTACAATCACAGTAGCAATCACTTTATTGAACATTATCATCTATTACCTAAGGTGCCTCTCTAAAGCTGAAGCTAACTCCACCATAAGAAACACCTCAAGATCTCGTCCCACAGACCCAGCTGCTTGTCGTCAATTTTCACTTGAGGATATCCGACTATCCACCCACAATTTTAGTCCTGAGTTCCTCATTGGAAGTGGTGGATATGGTAAAGTATACAAGGGCAATATAGATGGCAGAGCTGTAGCAATTAAGCGTTTGAAAGAAGAGTCTAGGCAGGGGGAGGAGTTTTTGACAGAGATCAAAATGCTATCAAAGGTCCGAAATCAACACCTTGTGTCCCTAATAGGCTTCTGCAATGAAAGTAAGGAGAGGGTGTTGGTTTATGAGTACATGCCTCGAGGAACTCTTGCAGACCATCTCCCCAAACTTGACAGAAAAGGGAATCTTAACCCTCCTCTCTCTTGGGAAAAACGACTCAAGATTTCAATAGGTGCTGCACGGGGATTGCATTACCTTCACACCTCCCAGCCTAAGGTGATACACCGTGATGTAAAAAGCTCAAACATTCTGCTGGATGAGAGTTGGGTGGCAAAGATTTCAGATTTTGGTTTCTCCAAAATAGGGCCTGGAAACGAGTCGTTCACTCATGCCAAATCTTATGCATATGCATTTGGCTTACTGTTATTTGAAGTATTATGTGCCAACAATGAAACGATCATCAAGATAGATAAGAATGTGGAGACTAGAGCCTACTGGTTCAAGTCACAAGGAAGAGGTAGCCATTCAATATATATAGACCCTTACCTTGTTGGGAAAATATCGGCAGGCTGCCTTAAGATGTACGTTGATACTATGTTGCACTGTCTGCGCCACGAATTCAGAGAAAGACCGTCAATAAGTGAGATTTTGACAAGTCTGGAGGGTGCACTCGAGCTGCAAGAAGCATGAGATGGCAAGAAGGAGCGAGCTTTAGGTAGGTCTCTCTGCAATAAGAAGCAATGAAGCATCAGTTAATAGGTTCTACTTGGATGTGAATTGAATCTAAAAATTTGCTTGTGGATTATATTTGTTTGCAGGATTGGCTTCCTTCTCACTTCTCAGTCTTCCCAACAGAAATGCTTATATATTGTTAGAATATTGGGAGAGAGAAGAATTCCTTGGAGAGTTCTCCCTATTTCTGTATGCCTTTAGGGTTAGTCAACCACCCCTTAAATACAAGCTTGATCTAAACTGATATGGTATGCTAATATTTTTGTTTCCTAAAATATAGGATACTCAATCACACAGAATATTCTATAACACAGAATTGAATCTAAAAATTTGCTTGTGGATTATATTTGTTTGCGGGATTGGCTTCCTTCTCACTTCTCAGTCTTCCCAACAGAAATGCTTATATATTGTTAGAATATTGGGAGAGAGAAGAATTCCTTGGAGAGTTCTCCCTATTTCTGTATGCCTTTAGGGTTAGTCAACCACCCCTTAAATACAAGCTTGATCTAAACTGATATGGTATGCTAATATTTTTGTTTCCTAAAATATAGGATACTCAATCACACAGAATATTCTATAACACTCCCCCTCAAGTTGGAGCAAAGACGTTGATCATGCCCAACTTTACACAAATAACTGACTCGCGTTTCAGTTAGGGCCTTCGTGAATAAGTCCCCGAGTTGTTCTCCTGTCTTCACAAATCCTGTGCAGATTAACCCTTGTTGTTTCTTCTCACGTACAAAACGACAGTCAATCTCTATGTGCTTAGTTCGTTCATGGAACACCGGGTTTGATGCAATATGAAGAGCAGCTTGGTTATCACACCATAACTTTGCAGGAATTGGAGCTTTGAAACCAGACTCATACAAAAGGTTGTGTATCCACATTACTTCACTCGTTGATTGTGTCGTCGCTCTATGTTCAGACTCTGCACTCGAACGAGAGACTACATTCTGCTTCTTACTCTTCCAGGAAACCAGATTACCTCCAAAGAAAACACAATATCCAGTTGTTGATCTACGATCCTCTTTGGAACCTGCCCAGTCCGCATCAGTAAAACACTCAATCCGAGTGTGACCGTGATTCTTATACAAAATTCTGTGTCCCGGGGCTCCCTTTAAGTAACTCAAGATGTGCTCTACAGCTGCCCAGTGATCAATAGTTGGAGATGACATGTACTGACTCAAACCGCTAACTGGGTATGCAATATCTGGACGGGTTACGGTCAAGTAGTTTAGCTTCCCAACCAATCTCCTGTATCTCTCAGGATCTTCAAACAATTCCCCTTCCTTTGACAATTGCAAGTTCGGTATCATGGGAGTATTGCATGGTTTAGTACCTAGTTTTCCAGTTTCAGAGAGTAAGTCAATAACATATTTTCGTTGGGAGAGTAATATACCTGTTTTGTTCCTCATAACTTCGATACCCAGGAAATACTTTAGTGGTCCCAAATCTTTTGTTTGGAATTGACTGTGAAGAAATGACTTGAAAGACAAAATCCCTTCGGTGTCGCTCCCTGTAATGACAATGTCATCTACGTAAACCACCAACTAGATGATACCTGTTTTGGACCACTTGTAGAATATGGAATGATCCGATTTGCCTTTCACCATCCCAAAATTCTCAACAACTTGACTAAATTTTCCAAACCATGCACGTGGACTTTGTTTCAGCCCATACAACGATCACCGAAAACGACATACTTTCCCAGACTCCCCCTGAGCAACAAACTCAGGAGGTTGCTCCATGTACACCTCTTCATGAAGATCCCCATGCAAAAAGGCGTTCTTGATATCAAGCTGATGCAAAGGCCAATCATGAATGACAACCATTGAGATGAGTAACCTGACAGAAGTAAGCTTAGCCACAGGAGAAAAAGTGTCAGAATAATCAACTCCATAGGTTTGGGCATATCCCTTAGCCACAAGACGAGCCTTCAATCGAGCCACAGACTCATCAGAATTAACTTTGACAGTAAACACCCATTTACAACCAATAGATCTTTTACCCGCAGGCATAGTGACCAACTCCCAAGTACCATTGTGATCCAAAGCGTTCATCTCCTCAATCATGGCATTTCGCCACCCAGGATGGGACGCCTCGTCCCTAACATTCTTAGGAATGGAAATAGACTCAAGGGAAGCAATAAAAGAGCACGACGCATGTGACAGCCTATCATATGATGCAACAGAGGATATAATAGGATAAGTACAGGTACGTTTACCTTTCCGGGTGGCAATCGGACGTTCATCAATTAAGACTGGATCTGATGACATAGAGGTGGTGTCAGGGCATGGAGTCTGTACCGAGTCTGGAATGGGAGGCGGTGCCGGTACGAGTGTGTCAGGCCGAGGTTGACGAGAATACACTTGCAAGACAGGAGGGGTAGGAACAAGGGAAGGAACAGACGACGTTACCGTATACATCAATATATCATCCTCCTCCCCCTTACGAACAGTATTTGGGGATGAAGGAAAGAAAGGGACGTCCTCATGAAAGGCAACATCAATGGAGACAATGTACCTACCAAGCTCAGGAGAGTAACACCTATACCCTTTTTGCACACGGGAATATCCAAGAAACACACAATTCAAAGACTTGGGATCTAACTTGGTGACATGGGGACGGACATCTCGAACAAAGCACACGCAGCCAAATATATGCGGGTCAACATGGAACATATGCTTTGAAGGATACAGAGTATGGAAAGGTGTTTTCCCACCCAAGACTGCAGAGGGCATCCGATTAATCAAGAAACAGGCTGTGGAAACGGCATCACCCCAAAACTGCTTGGGAACCCCCATTTGAAACATCAAGGCCCGTGCAGTTTCAAGCAGATGCCGATTTTTGCGTTCAGCGACCCCATTCTGGGAAGGTGTATCAACACAAGAGGACTGATGTAACATACCCTTCTTACGCATATAATAAGAGACAAAAGGGAACGAAAAATATTCTTTTGCATTGTCAGTACGTAAAACTTTGACCGGAACACCAAATTGAGTCTCAATTTCAACACAGAATCCACAAAACACCTCAAAAAGTTCAGAACGAGACTTCAATAGATATAACCATGTTATTCGGGAAAAATCATCAACAAATGTAACAAAATACTTTTTTTTTTTTTTTTTTTGAAGAAACGAAACTTAGATTAAAGGGAGTCTAGCTCCAAAGCATGAACAACAAACGGAAAAGGGACCGAAAAACAGTCAACAAACGTAACAAAATACTTAAAACCAAGTTTAGAGGTCACAGAACACGGACCCCAAATATCAGAATGCACTAAGCCACTAACTCAAAATGAGCAGACGCTCGTTTGTAAATTCTAGGACTCAAAGGCACACGATGGTGCTTGGACAACTGACACGACTCACAATGTAAAGAAGACAAACTAGAAAACTGCGGACACAATTTCTTCAACAAGGGAAGGGAAGGATGCCCCAAACGACAATGAGCTTCTACTGGAGTGACAGCAATAAGCTCTCGGCTCGTGGTGTCAAGAACGTAGAGGCCCCCAAACTCGCGCCCCTTACCAATAACCCTCTTCGTCAAAAGATCCTGAAACAGACAATAATCAGGGAAAAACGTAACAGAACAGTTTAATGTACGGGTAAGCTGGCTGACTGAAATTAAGTTGAACGAAAAGTTAGGTAGATGCAAGACAGAAGACAAGGGGAGCGAGGGGATGGGCGTAATGGTACCGGACCTAAGAACATGGGAGGTAGAACCATCTGCTAAGGTGACGGGAGAACTATGTGGGTGAGAAGAAAGCGTGGAAAACAAACTAGAGTTACCTGTCATATGATCCGTGGCACCCGAGTCTATAACCCACTTGGAGGAGGATGAGAGAAGGCACGTAGTTGCATTACCTGAGTCAGCAATAGCAGTGACTGAAAAAGGAGGATGAACGCTTTAAAGATTCTCGATACTGAGAGAACTCGGCAAACTCATCAGCAGAAACAGTGACCATCTTGGAAGACGCCGCAGTTGTGGATGCAACATTAGCAGTCGGATTTCCTCGTTCCCTCAACCATCTTCGACAGTCCCTTTTTATGTGGTCAGGCTTATGGCAATAATGACACACAATACCACCAGAAGTGTATCCCTGAGAATTTTTACCATTCCCACTGCGAGGATGACGGCCAACAAGAGCATTGTTTGATGGGATGGTAGCCTCAGGCACATTTGGTTGCGATTGCACCGATCGACTTAGACGTGGGAAAACATCAGCAAGAGAAGGGATTGCAGAGCTACTAAGAATTGCAGACCTCGCCGTGTCATACTCAGAAGGGAGACCTGCCAAAAAACTCAGAACAACCAAATGTTCACGTTGGTTTTGCTGCTCTTTAATGTCAGCAGTGAATGGCATAAGCTGATTAAGTGCCTCATAAGTCTTCTTAAATTCCATAAAGTATGCAGGGAGAGACAAATCACGTTTTTCAGTACGGAAAAAAGACTTGCAAACATCATAAACTCGAGTGACATTCCCCTTTCCAGCTTACAAGTATTCCAAATACTCCATCAACTCCTTAACAGAGGCACAATGACTAATGAACCCAACAATACCCTCATCAATAGAATTACGGATTTGTAGGAACAAACGGGCATCATCTCGAACCCAAGTAGCTTCTTGGTCAGCCAAAGGTTTGGACAAGTGGTCACTCTTATCCAAACTAGTAAGATAAAGTTTAATGACATGAATCCATTCCAAGTAATTAGAGTCATTAAGCTTACAATCCGTGATTTTAGAACTAACAGGAACTATATCAGTGACAACCACAGACCTATTCTCAGCCATACCCACAAATATTGGACCCCAAACAGATCACAAATCACACAAAAAACTGAACCGAAGGGTTACAAAACAACCTGACCTTAGAACCGAAAATACCGACGCAAAACTGGTCCAAACTGAGCCCGGAACCGAGACCCCCGAACTCAGGCGACCCTGGGAAGACCGACCGGAAAGATTTCCGGTCGCCGGAGACGTCGCACGCGCCGGCGCGTGAAACGGAAGCAGCGGACGGCGGTGGCGCGTGTGGCTCACGCGCAGGTCAGATCACCGGGAAACTTTCCAGGCGAGGTCGCCGGACGACGGCGAGAAGCCCTGGACCGGCGGTGACGATCGGAGACGCCGGAAAAAAATCAACCTATTCTACTGGCTCGATACCATGTTAGAATATTGGGAGAGAGAAGAATACCTCTGGAGAGTTCCCCCTATTTCTGTATGCCTTTAGGGTTAGTCAACCACCCCTTAAATACAAGCTTGATCTAAACTGATATGGTATGCTAATATTTTAGTTTCCTAAAATATAGGATACTCAATCACACAGAATATTCTATAACATATATATTATAATAACTTTACTGTTATGTGAAGTCAATAGGATTCAAGTCATGCTTGAATAGATTTTCCTTCATCCATTTCAAGCAACTCCCTTCTACTGTCTGTATGTGTAATGGGTCTAAATGAATTTTGTTTTATATATTTATTTTCATGTTGCATCTTTGGAGTATAATGCACTTTCTATTTATCATATTGCCATTTCTTGGTTTTCTCCAGATCTTGAGTGAGTGCATTTTCACTATAATTTCCAACCTTGTGAAGAAGCCTGAGAGTTTTGATCAATGCCATATGATATTAGAATCCAAGAGTGAAGTGAAATGGAAATGGAAATGCATCTTTCAGAAACAAAAACTTCCTTTTTGTTCCCTCTAGCCTGCAAATTATATTGGTCTGGTTAATTAGCTTTTTGTAACAGCTTATTGTCATGGAAAGGTGGACTAAGGTCCAAAACGGCATCGTTTTGCTTCAAAACGACACCGTCTGAATGTTTTAAAAAAATTACTTCCTTCCTTACTGTTAACTTGCTGTTTGTCTTCAAAATTCGTTCATCTATATTCATAATTTTTGAACTCTATATTCACAATTTTATAACTGAATATTCACACTTTTAGATCTCAATATACAAAATTACAGAACTCTATATTCAACAGTATAACACAATTTTTGAATCTATATTCATAATTTTTGAACTCTATATTCACAATTTTTTAACTCTATATTCATACAAAAAAAAAAATCATTGATTGAGGAAACAGTGCCACTAACGGCACCGTTATTCCAGACATGCGTTTTGGACATAGGTCCACCTTGCAAGGTGGACCGAATCCACATCATAATTTGCCCGCCACAACCCAATTGGATTTAATCCCAACAACTTAAATCAGTCCAGCAACATTAGAGTATTTCCACTATTTTTAAAACCAAACATTGACTCCCCATAGTCCACAAGCAACCAAGTCAGCACCGAACACTCCACTGTTGATCCACCAATCAAGCAATTTCCAGTGGACCCAACAATGACAGAGAAATGGCAATTGCTGTTTATACGAGTGGTGGCGCTTTTTTCTTCAAATGTGAACATGTTCTGAACCTCATCTAAGTAAAAACTGATTAATGTAAGAGTTGTATGAACATTGAAGGCATTAAAGAAGATTGACTTTGTGCAGAAAGATGTCCCACTAACTACTTAGGATCAAATGTATTCCACAAAAATTAAGAACAAAATGGGTAATTAACAGATGTATAATTATTTAGTACAAAGACTAGGCAACTAAAGGTGTTCAAGTCAACGTAAATTAGATCATTGCAGTTAGATCATGTTTAGTAAGCAGAGATTGTAGTGCTAGGGGGTTACCTTTTCTCCACCAAGTCTCCTCTTTTATGCTCAGAACTTGAATCTATCGAAAGTGTAACCTGATACCTCAACAGCAACAATATGCGTCAGAAGAAGAAAAAAAGAAACTAAAGGGAACCTTCTTTCTAATAATCTTCTAGAAGATGATATTTGCACAGAAAAATGTTTCATCATTGGTTAATAAGAGGTACTAACACGGCATTTACTATTTAATTCAAGACAAGCCAACTAAAGGGACAAGTCCAAGTCTTGAGTGCTAGGAAGTTTACCTGGGGATCACCATTTCTCTACCAAGTCTTTTTTTTAATGCTCAGAACTTGAATCAGTTGGAAAGCAAAACCCAATAGCTCAACAGCAACAATATGCATCATCCTCTGTTTTTTATTCTTATATCCTGTACGTTATTCCATGGTCTGATCAACTTTGCCATTTCTTCTACCATTAATTCACCTATTGAGAACATAGCCATTTCATGTGGCTCTTCTGGCACTCCAACTGCCCTTGATGGGCGTGAGTGGGTTGGGGACAATACCTTGTCTTCTACTTCACCACTGCACATAAGTGGAAAATCCTGGACATCTAAAGCCCAGCAAAAAGCCTCTCTCATGATTGATCCAGTTCCATATCAGACAGCTCGGACCTCTCGCCATGAGTTCAGATACCGGTTCTCAGTCCAGCCGGGCCAGAAATTCATCCGCTTGCACTTCAACCCACCGCCATACAATGGCTTCAAGAAGTCCATAGCCCTTTTTACTGTCAAAGCTGGTCCATACACTCTCCTCAGCAATTTCAGCCCCTCCCTCACTTCTGATGCTCTAGGTGTCAAATTTCTCAACAAGGAATACTGTGTTAATGTACAGGAAAGTAAGGTGTTGACTATAACATTCACCCCATCTCAAGAAAGAAAGTTTTCAGGAAATGTTTACGCTTTTGTCAATGGCATTGAGATCATCTCCATGCCTACTGGTCTTTACTATACCCCAGAGGGGGAGCCAGGAGCCCATGTTGTTGGCCAAAAGCACAGATTCTACATTGATACAGCTACAGCACTGCAGATGATTCAGAGATTAAACATCGGGGGATGGTCAATCCCATCTATTGAAGATGTCAGCATGTTTCGTGACTGGAAAGATGACTACAACTACCTGTTAAATGGAGTTGGTGCTGCTTCAACTTATACAACCATGACAATAGAGTATGCAGACATGCTGACACATGTTGCACCTCCCAAAGTGTACCAAACAGCAAGGTCAGTGCATCCAGGCAAGCAACAGCTCATTGCTCACAATCTCACATGGATAATTCCAGTAAATTTAGGATTCAGGTACCTAGTCAGGCTCCATTTCTGTGAATTTGAACCTGAAATATCAGCAAGAGGTGAAAGGCAATTCAGCATACTTATAAATAATCAGATAGCTGAGTATAATGCTGATGTGATCAAATGGAGCGGTGCACGTGGGGTTGCAGTGTACAAAGACTATATTGCAATGATGGAAGGAGATAAAATGGAAGGTATGGGCAATCTAGCTATAAGTTTGCAGCCCAACTATGAGTTGAGCAGTAAAAGAACTGAAGGCATTCTGAATGGCTTAGAAGTATTCAAGCTAAGTAATCCTGACAACTGTCTTGCTGGAATGAATCCTGCCCCCAGCCACACACAGAGTTCGGTGTCAGAGATGCCTCGTCGCCAAGGGCCAATCTCTTTTGATAGAAAGAGTGCAATTGCTACTGCATTCACAGTAACAATCACTGTATTGAGCATTGCCATCTATCACCTAAGGTGTCTCTCCGAAGCTAGCTCCACCATGAGAAACACAAGATCCTGTTCCACGGACCCAGCTTGTCGTGAATTCTCTCTTGAGGAGATCCAACTATCCACCAGCAATTTTAGTCCTGAGTTCCTCATTGGAAGCGGTGGATATGGTAAAGTGTACAAGGGCAGTATTGATGGCGGAGCAACTACTGTAGCAATTAAGCGTTTGAAGGAAGAATCTAGGCAGGGAGAGAATGAGTTTTGGACAGAGATAAAAATGCTATCGAAGGTCCGAAATGAACACCTTGTCTCCCTAATTGGCTTCTGCAATGAAGGTACAGAGAGGGTGTTGGTTTATGAGTACATGCCACGAGGAACTGTTGCAGACCATCTCCACAAAATTGATAGAATGGGGAATGGTAATCCCCCTCTCTCTTGGGAACAACGACTCAAGATTTCAATAGGTGCTGCACGGGGATTGCATTACCTTCACACCTCCCAGCATAAGGTGATACACCGTGATGTAAAAAGCTCAAACATTCTGCTGGACGAGAGTTGGGTGGCAAAGATTTCAGATTTTGGTCTATCCAAAATGGGGCCCGGAAACGAGTCTTTTACTCATGTTAGTACTGATGTCAAAGGAACATTTGGCTACTTGGATCCTGAATACTTCTTAACTCACAGATTGACAACGAAATCAGACGTGTACGCTTTTGGAGTAGTCCTGTTTGAAGTGCTCACCGGAAGGCCAGCACTGGATAGGAGGCTAGTTGAGGAGCACCACAATCTAGCCACTTGGGCCATAGACTACATGAGAAAAGGAAATGTTGATGATATTGTTGACTATAGTCTGGCGGGGCAAGTTTCTCAAACTTGTTTGAAGGTGTTTGCAGAAATTGCAGCAAGATGTCTGGGCAAACAGCCACATGAACGACCAGATATGGCTGATGTACTAACAAAACTTGAATTAGTGTTGGCATTACAACAAAAGGAGGTGCAAAATGAGATCATGAGTGTTGATAGACTTGGAACTCTCTCAGAAGAGAATATGGCAATGACCACAGCTGAAGGAGCATCTAAAGGCAAAGGAAAAGATATTCCCATGGAAATGGTGAAGAAAAAGGATATCAATTCCAAAAGAAAGTCTGGTCGATGGTGGGATATTTTCCTCGTCTGGCTAAAACCATCACCCAAGACAAAAACTTCCCAAACATTGCCATCACAGGTTGAAGTTTCCACAACAAAACATGAAGGACCACGCCACTTTTCTGTCAATGAAATCCTAAAGGCCACTGACAATTTCAACCAGAGTTCTATTATTGGTTCTGATGTGTTCCTGGGATCTTTACATGGTGGCAAAAGTATTGTAGTCATCAGAAGGGCCGTCAATACAGTATGCAATGATCGCCTGGATCAAGAGTTGCATTTTCATCATTCCCATCTCCCTTTGCCCAGCCATGCTGATAATGTTGTCTCTTTGATTGGATATTGCAGTATTGATCAACATATGATCTTTGTATACGATTACATGGCAAATGGGAGTCTGCGAGATCATCTCCATAAACCTGACATGAACCCTCTCCCATGGAAGCAAAGGCTTAAAATCTGCATTGATGCTGCACGAGGTTTGTACTACCTTCAGCAAATCTTGAAGCTGAGTACTCTCCACCACACATTCAACTCAACCAACATTCTGCTGGATGAGAATTGGGTTGCTAAAGTTTCAGACTTGGGTTGGTCTAGAAGGAAAGACGACTCTAGTTGGTGCAGAAAGGAAGTTCATCACAGTCTTGACCTTCATGGTGGGTTTATGGATTCACTGGATTTATATTACATAACACCAACAGAAAAATCCTATGCATATGCATTTGGTTTACTGTTAATCGAAGTATTATGCGCCAACAATAAATTGATACTCCAGACGGACAAGGATGTGGAGAGTGCAGCCTGCTGGTTCACCACACAAAGAAAAGGTAGCCATTCAAGATTTATAGACCCAAGCCTTGTTGGAAAAATATCGCCAGACTGCCTGCAGATGTTCATTGACATTACAAGCAAGTGTCTGAGCGACCTTGCTTTTCAAAGACCATCACTGAGTGAGATTGTGACACGTCTCGAGGCTGCACTCAAGTTGCAAGAAGCAGCAGATGACAATAAGGAGCTTCAGGTTCTCTGAAACTAAAAAACAGAAACTATATTGCTCTAGTGTATCAATGCCACCATTCAGAAACAGAACTTCATTTTCTTTTCTTTCATCCAGACTGCAAATTGTAGCTGAACATGTTTGTTGTATGTGTTCCTTACATCCTAAACTTATTATGCCATTTTTCATGAAAGCAAGTTCACATTCTCTTTCCTCAGCTTCCTATGATTATTTTGTCTTTTAGCATTTTAAATCCCAAACATTAATCGTCACTAACTCGAACTTTACCATGAAGATAAACTCCAATTTCCCTCACAATTTGTATCGGCAGAACAAACACACAGCCACTTAGCGTGAATTGCTTGAAAGAGACGTAATAAAATAAAAATATAGGGGAAAATCGAATCAACTTGCAGGTAAGTACTCGCAATCCGTACCTGTAACACATGCGAGGCATTGTCTTCTTCCAGAAAATCCAAAAACAGTTGCCCTAAGAGGCCCCTCAAGTTAGTGATGAATGATACAAACATGTTCAGTGGTCAGCAATACACTTCACACTTGCAGCCTTATCCTGGTAAAATATTTAAATAAATCAGAGAGGATTGAAGAATTGAAGAAGAGAAAACATAACGAAAACAGCAAAAATTAAAAAGAAAAAAATGAGAAGAGAAGTATATCAGAGGAGTCTCATTCTTCAGGTATTCTTCACATTCTCTGTAATAATCATGACAAATATGGTGGTATCTGCAGGTGTGAGTGCCGCTAACCTCCGAATCGTTAGCAACGCTTCTTCTCTCATCGGCGATTACACGGAAGTGGACGGCGGCGAAGAATCCTCGACGGATTGGGGAATCGGCAGAATGCTCCTTACTAATAAGGGTGCTTTTGCCGATAGTGCAAAATTTTGGCGTTGGATACGAAAAAAGTTATGCATGGGATTGGGATACGGAGAAGGGAAAACCGTGTTTGTGGAGTCCTAGCCCATAGCAATTTTAAAAAGTTACCATTCTCAATTTCATACGATTACTTTATGCGGTTCCCAAAATCTGTAAAAATCCTAGTTTGACTCCAATCTATTCATCTCCTCCTTTCTTCTACATTTTTTATCTCCTTCCTCTTTCTTGTCCATTTTTTTACCTTCAATAAAATTCATCTATGGTCCCAGCACAATTCTTTTAAAATAGCAAAAAATAAGAGTTGTGGTCCCAAAAGAGTTGTGGTCCCAAAAATAGTTACCAACTGTGCTTGAAATCTGTTCGGGCAGTGGTGGGCGCGGGGTGCGCAACGGTTGTAAGCTGCTCCGGCTTGCGTTTTCCGGCGAGCGACAGCGGCAGAGGCTGACGGTTTCCGGCAAGGGACGACGGTAGGAGACGGCTGTGGGAGTGGATTCCGGCGGTTTTGCTTGAATAACATCTTAAGGTTAGTTTCTCCATTAATGGTGAAAGCTTGATTTTTTTTTTTATTTTTTATAAATCTAATTTTTCTGAAATCTGTTGTTTATTTGAACAATGCTTTTGCAATAATGCTTATAAAATCTGTGATTTTTTTGAATAATGCTTATGAAATATGTTGGTAGAATGTTGTAATGCATTAGAATGTTTGTTGCCACAATGCATCTTTAGGTAGACTGCAATACTATAATTTCAAAAAGACTAATGATTTGATTTCGGGTGAAATCACATTCAACCCTTGTTATATTTATGCTTGCTTTGTGCTTTCTTCATTACCCTACAGAATTCTTTATTTGTATTTGACATGGTATATAATCATACAGACTCCAGTAAAGCTTGTCTGGTATATGAGTTCCATTTTACTAACTATATTATCAGCATCAAAAAAAAAAAAAAAAAAAAAAAAAAAAAAGACTAATGATTCCCGTGTGTCTATATGTGAAAGAGACTTTCTAGGCCTACTAGCTTATTGACTAAAAATATTAAACATTTTAAACCTCCAACTTTTTAAGATGTGTGAAGGGATTGGTAAGTGCCTTATTTTGTTGTGAATTGTATCTTTTCCCTACTATTTTATTAACTATATATTTCTAACAACTTCAATATTAACATAGAGCAATCCCCTGTTTACATATTTAAAGAGTTCAAAACATAGAAAGACGATAACACACAGCTATCAAGTTCATACAATTCAAACCAACATTGACATCAAAATGACAAAATAAGTGTTACAACTCAGTCCGAATAGGACTTTGCTACAAAAAAATGTTCTAAAAGTCTGACACGAATAAATAGGAATAATATATTATATTTAATTGGAATACAACATTGCTAAAACAAAGTCATAAAAGTTCCACACGGATAAATTGAAATAATATAATATATTACATTGGAATCCATCATTGGAATAAGAAAACAACATACACAGTACATATGTAAAAGCAAAATACGAAAACAACATACAGAGTACATATGTAAAAGCAAATAAAATACTGAAGCTTAAATCGCTAAGGGGCATAGCGACTCTCTATGGGAGAGAAATGCACTCCACAAACACGATTTTCCTTCCTTGGTGTCCACTTTCCATGCAGCGACATTTTGGAATTCCCCACATTTTTTTTGCTCATTCGGGGTTATGATTCTACTAATAATGACCCGACAGCGGGCCATATTGTCTATCCCGTGGTAAAGGATAATGGAGCATTTTGTAATGCCTACAGATATCAGAGCTGCCTTCCGCCGGGTAATCCCAGCAAGCCAAGAGAGTGCAAAGATCCTCGTGATCGAACGTGTTAAGCCCCGGATCAGTGATGCATTTAAGAAGATTTGAAGATCATTGCGTGAATTAGTTTGCGTTCTAGTTTAATTCCTACGGTTCTTAAATTTATTGAACTTTTAGAATAAAATGTTTGATATTGTTTCCTTATCAATTTATGCGCTTCGTCACCGTCTTCTAAAGTATCTAGTTGATAATAATATACTACAATATAATAGACTTAGTAGCATTCAAAAAAATGTTGAGCATATAAATATGTACAATCTAACTAAGATTATACATAAAGTTTTCCACTTTGATTCAATGCCAATAATGCTTACATTCAATGCTAATTCCGCGCCGCCCGTTGTTGCAAGGCCAGTGCTAATTCAAGATTCTTGACTACATCCGCCATGTGAGGCCGTTGGCGTGGTTCTCTAAGCAAGCATCTTCCTGCGATTCCCACGAATACCTTCCAGCACGCCGGAGACATTTGCCCCACCAAACACCGCTCAAACATTTTATCAATTTCTCCTTTTCTGATGCACTCTACCGCCCAAGTAGCTAGGCTGTGCTGCTCCACCACGAGTCTCATGTCCAGCGCCGGCCGACCGGAGAGCACTTCGAACAGCACCACTCCGAACGCAAACACGTCGGATTTCGTCGTTAATCGCCTTGTCAGGAAGTACTCAGCCGATGAACCGACTGAAGCCGTGAACAAAGTAATGGATGGTAGGGCTAAAATGGAGGCGGATGAACTTTGGGCCAGGAGAAACAGTGTAAGAGCGAGTGCACTGGTTTATGAAGATATGGACGGAGCGGTATGGGACATCGAGGACAGATGCGCTACCTGCTGCTGCAGCCTTAGCCTTAGCCTTGAAAGTTACTGATTTATCTGGCTCATTTGGGGGAAGGCATTCAGGGTAGTAGGCGTCAGATGTCCAGTTGAGGCCATTGGAATCCTGCTCCGATGCTCCTCCGCAGTTATGAAGGATATGGTCGGGGGGAGTGTAAGCCGGCGATCCACCGGAACCGGTAGTTGTGATGAGCAGGTGGAGAAGGAGGAAGATCATGGTTAAGTTTCAGTGGTTCGTGTTGTGTCTGTCAGTTGGCTTCACATGTGCAACGAAGATGAAAGGAGGAAAAATATGAGTGTATTATTCTGATCTCAAAATCTGGAACCTTACAGCTGCAATGGCTTATATACCGAGATGAAGAGGAAGATCGTTATAACTGCTCATGTGAGGAAAAGACATAAAAACCCCTCTTGGCTATTTTACAGTACATGGATTATCATCTAATACCCCCCATAAACTGGAGCATGAAGATCCTTAATGCCCAGTTTAGACTTGAATGACTGAAATAGGGAAGATGAGAGAGCCTTGGTAAAACCATCTGCCACTTGCGTAGAGGATGAGACAGATAACAGTTTAATGAGACCTTGATTGAGCTTTTCACGGACAATGTGACAGTCGATATCCAAGTGCTTTGTTCGTTCATGAAACACGTGATTCTCAGCAATAGCGATGGCTGATTTGCTATCACAGAAGGTGGCTGCAGGCTTATCCAGATTGACCTGCAAATCATTAAGTAAAGAGGTGATCCATTGGACCTCACAGACAGTGGCAGCTAGTGCGCGATATTCCGCTTCGGATGAAGAGCGAGAGACAGTGCCTTGCTTCTTGGATCTCCAAGAGATGAGGGCAGAGCCTAAAAATATACAAAAGCCTGTGATCGACCTTCGGGTTTCTGGACAAGATGCCCAATCGGAGTCTGCAAAAACATTTAACTGCATATGATTGCTTCGTGGATATTGCAGGCCTTGCCCGGGAGCCTTTTTGATGTAACGAAGAACTCTGTGAGCTGCAGTCATGTGTTCTGATGTTGGGGAGTCTACAAACTGACTTAATTGTTGTGTAGCATACGCAATATCCGGCCTTGTGGCCGTTAAGTACAACAGACGGCCAACAAGACGCCTGTAACTGGATGCATCATTAAGAGGAGTACCACCATCTTTAGTTAACCGATGTCCAGGAACTATTGGAGTGTCAACTGGTTTACAATTGAGAAAACCAGCCTCTTCTATAATTTCCAGAGCATACTTTCTTTGGCATAGATTCAAACCATCCTCCTTCATGTGAGCTTCTATGCCAAGAAAGTACCCTAAGGTGCCCAAGTCTTTGATTCTAAAAGTGTTGTCAAGGAATAGTTTGAGATCCTGGATGAGAAGTAAACTGGGGCTTGTTACAAGGATGTCGTCGACATAGACAAGGATGGCTATGAACGATGCATCATGACCTTTGATAAACAGAGAAGGATCAAACTTGGACTGCTCAAATCCTTCGTGAATCAGCGCGGCACTCAACTTTGCGTTCCACCGCCGGCTGGCTTGTTTGAGGCCATAAAGCGACCTTAGCAGCTTGCAAACCTGCCCCGGTTTCTCCCCTTGAAAGCCGGGTGGTAGCACCATGTACACTTCCTCAGATAAATCCCCATGGAGGAAGGCGTTGTTGATGTCTAGCTGATGAACATGCCAAGCCCGAGAAGCAGCTACAGCTAAGAAGGTGCGTATGGTGGTGATCCTTGCTACTAGAGAGAAAGTTTCGACATAGTCAATTCCCAATTGTTGTGTGTAGCCCTTGGCTACTAGCCTGTCTTTATAGCGTTCCACCGAGCCATCCGCTTTGAATTTCACCTTATATACCCATTTACACCCAATCGGTGTCTTCCCGGGTGGTAGATCAACCAAAGCCCACGTATGGTTATCCTGGAGTGCCTTAATTTCAGCCGCCATGGCATCTCTCCAACAAGCATCATGTACTGCCTGACTGTATGTCCTTGGTTCTTTGATGGATGTGACTGCCATGGAAAAATTCTTATGAGGCAAGGAGAGGTGAGTGTAGGATATTACCTCTGACAGTCTGTGAGGAAAAGTGCTCTGTGTTGTGGCTGCCTCACAATAATAATCCCGGAGCTTGCTCGGGACACGACGATTTCTATCTGAACATCGTGGCTGCACCTCAATGGGGCTTGGTTCTCTTGTGGACTGAACTGAGTCAGGAGGCAAAGCAGGGGATCCAAAAGACTGTGCTGAGTGCTCTTGATGTAACTGACCCTCACTGCAAGGAGTTTCTTGTGACTGAAAAGAGCTGGTGTCACCCAGTGTATGATTATGCTGCATCTGTTCAGAATCATATGTATGTTGAACATGTGAGTCCAATTCTATAGAAATAGGAATATTAGAAAGTGGGACTCATAAAAAACAACATCCCTAGACACCACAACAGAACCCTCTTTTAAATCATATAGCAAGTATCCTTTAACCCCAGCTGGTATGCCAATGAAAATGCACTTCTTCCCCCTTGGATCCATCTTATGTGTTGCCTTAGGATTTGTAGAAGCATAGCACAAGCAACCAAACACTCTCAAGTTGCTAATGTCTGGAATACTGCCATGAAGTTTCTGATATGGAGTTGAGAGGTTAAGCACTGGAGATGGAAGTCTGTTTATTAATAAAACCGCATGCATCACACAATGGCCCCAAAAATCCAAAGGGAGATTGGCTTGAAACCGAAGAGACCTAGCGACATTAAGGATATGTTGATGCTTACGCTCAACTACAGCATTTTGTTGAGGGGTGTTAACACATGATCGTTGATGGACTATGCCATTTTCCAAGAAAAAATTGTCCATTCTAAACTCAACTCCATTATCACTCCGTATAGTTTTAATCAATTTTCCAAACTGAGTGAATACATACGCATGAAACCTCTTCACAAAGTGTCTAGTTTCAGCCTTAGTTTTCATCAAATGAATCCACGTAAACCTGGAGTAATCATCAACTATAGTAAGGAAATAATATTCACCTTTCAAAGAACAAACTGAGAAAGGTCCCCATATATCCATATGGATCAAATCAAAACAAGCTTTTGAAGTAGTAGTGCTTAAAGGAAAAGGAGAACATTTGTGTTTAGCTAGATGGCACACATCACATGTTGCATTTCTAGATTTTGAAACATCAATATCACAAAGTAAATGGAGCTTATTGATAGGGAAATGCCCCAGCCTTTGATGCCAAACTTCCGGGCTAGTGCACTGCATAACATAGTGCTTATTCTGTAAATTTGCTTCCTTCATTATGTATAGGCCTCTTTCTTCTTTAGCTAAACCAACTATCTGCCCATGCATCCCCTGGATCACACACTGCTTGGACATGAAAGTTAGTCTATAACTAGTATCTTGAATCAATTTGCTCACAGAAATGATGTTAAACTTGAAGGATGGGATATGTAATGCTTCCTTTAAGCATAGACTGCTACTGAGCTGTACATTCCCTATGTGCTCAACTGTAATACACTGGCCAGTAGGAAGGTTCACTTCAACATCATTCACCACATGATAATTGGTAAGACAATCAAGGGAGCACACGATGTGATTTGTGGCTCCCGAGTCAAGGATCCAAGTAGAAGTGTTTAATGAAAGAGAATTTACAGAGAACTTGCCTTCATTATCTGTGTATGCCTCATCAAACTTGGGAGTTAGAGCAACTGCAGCAGCTAGGTTCGAGCTAGATGATCCGGATGACTGGACAGATTGGTTCTGCAAAATGGAGATGAATTTCTGTAGCTGCTCAGAGGTTACTCCCAGATCTACACCACTCGTAGCTGTTGCTGTAACTTGCTGTTTGCTCTTGGATTTATAACCTTGTATCCATCCAGGAGGGAATCCATGCTTCTTATAGCATCTATCTATTGTATGTCTAGACATGCCACAATATGTGCATTTGGCCTTTATATTGCCAGTGTTCTTTCTGCCATTAAAGGATGCAGCAGCCACTGTTTCCTCATTCAAGCTGTTTAGAACCGCATTGGACTGATTTATGTCCATGCTTCTCAGATTCAAGTTTCTCAGATTGATATGTCTTTCTAATTTTTCGGCCATAACAAATACTTTATATACTCCCGGCAAGGGATCTAATACAATCACACTTGATTTCAAACTGTCAAATTCTTCATTCAAGCCTTGTAAAAAGAGAATTACCTGATCAATTTCTCTTTCACTTCTAATGACCTCGACGAGATCACAGGAGCACTTTGGAATGCACTTGCAGAGCGGAATTGGTCGTAGACTGTTCATCTGCTCCCACAGCGTTCTGCTTTTAGTGTAATATTCATTGACGGAGAGAACTCCTTGCTTCAGGCTATGGATCTCACTTTGTAAGCTTGAAATCTGTTGCGCATCTCTCTGTGAGAAACGCTTCCTCAAATCCTCCCAAATGTCTCTGGCATTGTCGAAGTGCATCACGCTTTGCACTATGGATGGATGCAATGTCTTGAAGATCCAGGAGCAGATCATAAAGTTGCATCGTCTCCATGCCGCGTAATGTTGATGCTCTCTGCTTGGTGGAGTAGTGCTTCCGTCCAGCAGAGTCCACTTATTCTTTACTTCCAGCGCGATCTGCATCGACAAGCTCCATGTGCCATAATTCAAGCTCCCGGTTAATGGTGGACTCACAAGGATCATCGATGGACTGTCAGTAGCGCTCAGGAAAAGAGGATCCTCTAAATCCCCTGTATTGAAGTTCCTTTGAGTTTGAGAGGCTATGTTCCCCTGTGGAACGTTCTCGGAAGACGGAGGTTGATTGACTGGCATAGCGACGTGACTTGCGTCGCCGGTGCCGGTGCCGATGACAGCGGCGGCGTAGTTGCGCCGGTGCTCTGATACCATGTCAGTTGGCTTCACATGTGCAACGAAGATGAAAGGAGGAAAAATATGAGTGTATTATTCTGATCTCAAAATCTGGAACCTTACAGCTGCAATGGCTTATATACAGAGATGAAGAGGAAGATCGTTATAACCGCTCATGTGAGGAAAAGACATAAAAACCCCTCTTGGCTATTTTACAGTACATGGATTATCATCTAATAGTGTCTAGATTAGATAAACATATAAATGACTTTAATTAATTAGATTGAGTCAGTTGACTTGAAGTCGTCGCCCTATCTTGCCCACCAGAAATGACGACGGAACACAACCCTGCTAGGAGAATCTCCAATTCTAAGAGTTTTTACATCTAGACTTAACAGAGCATCTGAGAATATATAAATTATGGTAATTATAGTCCCTCAGGCCATCTTTTGTCCATGACGGGAGGAATTAAATCAACTAAAAATAATTATTTTCGGGGATCAAATAGACGGCCTGTATACAAATAATGTACTTTACGTATACAAATAATGTAATACTGCATGTACTCTCACTTTCTATTCCATTTTGTACTCTCTGCTGAAGTGTCATTATTTAATCTATACTATATATAAAAACAAAATCCTGGAATTTTAACTTCCCGCCCAATTCCTAAAAAATCTCTCTTCCTAATAAAATATATTGATTTCTACTTTCTCATTCGTACAATAATTCCGCGTTAAAATTCTATTCTAATATTATAAAATAGTTTAATACAATCTATCTATACTATATATAAAAACAAAATCCTAAAATTTTAAATTCCCGCCCAATTCCTAAAAAATCTCTATTCCTAATAAAATATATTGATTTCTACTTTCTCATTCGTACAATAATTCCGCGTTAAAATTCTATTCTAATATTATAAAATAGTGTAATACAATCTATACTATATATAAAAACAAAATCTTGAAATTTTAACTTCCCGCCCAATTCCTACAAAATCTCTCTTCTTAATAAAATATATTGATTTCTACTTTCCCATTCGTACAATAATTCTACGTTAAAATTCTATTCTAATATTATAAAATAGTGTAATACAATCTATACTATATATAAAAACAAAATCCTGAAATTTTAACTTCCCGTCCAATTCCTAAAAAATCTCTCTTCCTAATAAAATATATTGATTTCTACTATAATTCTGGGTTAAAATTTTATTGTAATATTATAAAATTGTGTAATACTATTTCTATTCTAATCTATATCTATTTTATATATCAGTGTTGCAAAAATCGTGTCGCTGGCCGTGGCGAGGAAGACCGGAATCGGCTTCCTCAGCGGCCGCCTCGCCGGCTGAACCGGCCTTTAATTTTTATTTTGTTTAAGTTGTAAAGTGTCAAAAGTTCGACAAGACATAATTTTTTGACTCCGTTGTCCGTTTTGGAAAAATGTTTTTTTGAAATCGCATATTTTTTTAAGATCTATCCACCGCAAACTGTCGTAGGCAGTTTGGTACACCAATTTCTAAAAAAAAAATACTTTATTAAAGAGTTTCTAAGAAAAAACTATGAGAACCTTATGTTTATTAATGAATTTTTAAAATTTTTAATTAAACAATTGCCCCGTGCATTATTTAATAATCTTTCTTTATAATTGGTCAAATTATTTAATTATGGTAAATTTGGGAATAATTAATGATGGTAATAGAAATCCTAGAAGAATATAGAATTGAACAATATTAAATTATTGTTATATTATTATTGTGACTCACGGATCGGAATACAAGAGTTAATGCCATTTTTGGTCCTAGCAAAGTCAGGAATATCACCCAACCCCTCCCTTAACCTTTCTGCATCAACTATAATAGGTATGCCCCTACTCTTTGCCTCCTGCACTACAATCAAAGCAGTCTCATGTAGCCTTCCATCTAAGTAGACAATATTTACTCCAAGCGCTGAAGACAATTTTGATTTGGGTATGTAGACCCTCAGATATATGGGTGGATATCCTGGAGTGAAAATCCACGTGCGAGTTTTTTTTTTTTTTTTTTTTTTTTTTTTTTTTTTTTTTTGGTTGTCAACAATGACATATGTGAATGGTGAGTTTCCTCCTTTGGACACCACCATAAAAGATGTATCAACACCATCCCTTTCAAGCTCATCAAGTATTCTTTCACCATGCGAGTCATCAGCAACCTTAGATATGATCCTTGGATTAAGACCAAGACGAATTTTATCATCCGGGTTTTATCAAAGCATTGTCAGTGTTACCACATCCTTGAACCTCAAAGCTGGTGCTCTGAATTTTATCATCCGGGTTGGGGAATGAAGCTACAGCAGCCAGGAAGTCAACACCGGTCATTCCAACACCTCAGACAATGCGATTTTTGGGGAGCGACGGATTCCACATTTTCAGCTTGAAACTTCAATGAATTTCAGGTATAATAACAGAGTTTTTAAGGTTGTGCACCAAGTAGTTGTGGTCAGAGAGAGAGAGAGATGAGAAGGATATTCGTGGTCAATATGGAAGGGAGGACTTACAGGTGCAAATTCTACATCACGCCATCTACAACTACAACTGCTATTTACCATAGGAGGGTTCGCCGACCTGCTGCCCTTTCTGCTTCGCCGGAACCAAAAACTACCGGTGAAGGCCCCAACCTCGCCGGATCTGTTGCTGCACCGCCAGATCTGCCCTACTGGTCCGTCGCCGGAAGGAGTTACTGCTTCGTATGCTCGTCGCCGTACCCACAACTCGCCGGAGAAGAACCTCGCTGCTACTCACTACCGACGGTTACTACTTATCCGCCAAGTCTCGCCATCTCGCCTCACAGGAGTCACAGCAGCGCTGGTCTAAACAAGATTAGAAGAATAAGACATAAAAAAAAAAAAACATAATAAATAAATAAATAAATAATTAAATAGACCCAAGCCCAAAAAATACGTCCGGTCTAAAGATAATGTTTATTGTATCTGGTTGATTGACTATCCTGTAGTCATAAAACCAACAAAGATAAACTCCAATTGGCAGACAAATACACAGCCATTTACCATAAACTAGTAATTCACCCGAGCGATGCACGGGAAAAAATTATGTTATTATAAATATAAATAAAAAATAAAAAAATTAAAATATTTTAATTTATTTAATATAATAATATTTTTGAGCTTCCATTGGTCAAGTATTTATTATTTTTATAGAATACAAAATTACAATTAAAATTAAAATTATAATTTTTTATGGTTAATATAATCTCTATTATGTGCATATTCAAATAAATTTATAGAGAGAATTTACATAATTACATCGATTTATTCTTAATTGTATTTCATCTATATTATAATTTTCACAATACGAATAATAACTAAGATAATTAGATATGGGAAAAGCAAATTTCAAATTTTGTAGGTGTAAATTTAAACTCTAATTGAACACATTTTTTATATGATTATATAATATATAGCTATTTTATTTTTCAAAAGTATATTTTTTATAGAGCAAATACCAATTTTAGTCCCACGAGTATTAGCAAAATGACAATTTTAGTCCACATGTTTAATTCCTACCAATTTTCATCCTCGACTATTACTTTAGTACCAATTTTCATCCACGACTATTGTTTTAATGCCAAAATTCATCACGCCAATCACACATTTGTTTAAAACATGTCGAAATATGAAATTATTAAGGGTATTTTCGTCTGTTTAAAATTAAGATCCCAATTTGAGCATGAATAAAAAGATTTAAGCCCTAAGATCTATCGCGATTCGCAATTTTTCTCCTCAAATTAAAGTAGGATGATGAGGAGAACTGCCAATTGGGATTGATCTTAGGGCTTACATCCCTTTATTCATGCTCAAATTAGAGTCTTAAGTTGAAAATGACGAAAATGCCCTTAAAATTTTTAGATTTCGACATGTCTTGGATGGAGGGGTGACCGACGTGATGAATTTTGGTACTAAAATAATAGTCGTGGATGAAAATTGGTACTAAAACAATAGTCGTGGGATGAAAATTGGTAGAAATTAAACATGTGGACCAAAACCGTCATTTTGCTAATACTCGTGGGACCAAAACTGGTATTTGCTCATTTTTTATATGATTATATAATATATATAGCTATTTTATTTTTAAATGTTGTGCTTTTTTTTTCTTTTTTTTTATAATAAAGGATGTTGTTACATTAATTGTAACATTAAATATTTCTCAAACCATATAGCTTTATTATATAAAGGATTCCTTGAAAGAAATACAGGGGATTTGAATCGGAGCAACTCAAAGGTAAGGGCTCGCTTTCTGCAGTAATGTCAATGGCAGATCAGATTCCGTCCCATCTCAGCATTAAAAACCTCGGTGCCTTACCCGAGGCATCGTTTTCTTCTGGAAAATGGCTGCGGCCCCAACTCCCACTATGTCCCTCAAATTAGTGCTGAAGGACGATACAGATCAGACCGACGGCGAAGGCCATGTGCAGCGGTCGGCCGTACACTTCATACTTGAATCCTTGAAAAATATTTATATAAAGCAGAGAAGATTGAAGAGAAAAACATAAACAACAAAAAAAATGAGAAGAGAAGCATATCATAGGCGGCTTAAGTATCATCAATCTGCCAGAAATCTCGTTCTCCTCCTGGTAATAATAACAATAATAAGCACAAATACGGTGGTAGCTGAAGGTGTGAGCGCCGCCGCTAACCTCCGCATCGTTAGCAACGCTTCTTCTCTCGTCGCCGATTACATGGAAGTGGACGGCGGCGATTGGGAAATTGGCGGAATGCTTGTTTATAATAACGACCCGAAGAGCCACCATATTGTCTATCCAGTAACAGGGAATCGTGGAGCATTATGTCATGCCAAAAAATATCAGAGTTGCCTTCCGTCGCCTAATAACAAGGGCCCGAGAAGATGCAGAAGTTATTATGATCGAGTGTGTAAGTGATAACTGCAAGAAGATTTGAAGGGGATTGCATGAATTAATTTACTTTCCAGAATCCTAAGGTTTTTGTTTTTCCTTTTTTGATTGAATTTAATTAGAATCATATGTAGTTTGATCTTGTTTTTCCTATTAATCTATTGTATCTGGTTGATCTGATAATCTTATAGTAATGAATAATGTTTCAATCTATCCTTCCTAAGACCTCAACCTGCAACTCCAATCGAGTACTGATAATCCCATTATTCGTGAGACGATCAAGTTAAGATATTTTCATATTGATAAGGACAGTGATAAATTAGGAATTCGTGACCTCAACTTGCCACGTACTCCAGTTGAGTTGGTGAATAATTACTTGTTATTTGATTAGCCACTTTTGTAGTTGTGCATATTTGCCTGCATCCGTGGGTGAGTGTCAACCTCGTACTAAAACCTCGTCACATAAATCTCGTTAACATACCTAATTGTACAGTTCCACTAAAAGTAGCTTTTCTCTTTTCTCTTTTCTCCTTGTGACTTTCTTCAATTCCTTTACCTTTACACTCTCCCCATCTTCACCTTTAAATTGCAATACCGCCTTGAACTTTTCTCACAGAAAGAGAAATTAAAATAAGTGAATTGATGAATATGGCACGTTACTGCAACATTGGCGCAGCCGCCACTCTCCTGCTACTGCTCCTGACCACTACGGCGGCGGCGGAGGACCTCGGCGGAAAATGCAGCGGCGGTGGTGCCGAATGCGCCGCCGCAATCGGCGGCGGCGGCGGCAATGAAGAGATGTGGATGATGCAATCGGAGGCCAGTAGGGGGTTTATCAATCCAGTGGTTTTGAAATATCATTCGATTTGTTACAGCGCCCTGAGGATGGGACCCATATGCTTTGCAGCGAGAATCGGCAGCTGCTTCACGGAGAGAAAGAACTTGAAAAGAAATTGTGGCTTTTTCAACCGGTCGTGTCTTCGGGATTGAAACTTGAAAGAATAACATATATGTATTGTATATGTACGTACTAGGAATGCAATGGAATATTTGAATCTTTAATTTGTTGTGTAAGGATGACTTATATGTATCATCATGAACTCTATATATGTACTATGTTTCGACCAGTGAATAATGTAACAACAAGTTTTATTTAGTATCTAATTAATATTACTGTTCAATGTTTTATTGGAATATTGATTTGAGTATAGTTTGAATAACAGTTTAACAACTTTCTGAGGTTGCATTTGCAAGATAGATTCAATAACCCAATCCACATCACTAAATATAATGCAGATCAGCATTTTGTTCCTTAATTGATGACTTCAACCTGCACAAACTTTTTCATAAAAATTTGGAAATAAATCTTTGAAAAGGCATATATAGTAACTGCATACGAGGTTTTAAGTTCGATGACTCCTTTATGGATCTTAAGTTATTCTTATCTTTGTAAATATCTTTCACTTCTTAAAATGGGTCCCACTTTCATATCATCAAATTTGCAAATTTTTCACTATTTATTTTACATTCTTGCAAATTTATCTCACATTCAAAAATGGATCCCACATTCATATTATATTATAAATATAATAATAAAATAATATTAAAAGAAATAATAAAAATAAAAAAATCAAAAGGTGTGTGTTGGCAGCCCTTTTCAGCAGGTTTAGCAGCTTTATGCATTTACCATCTCATTTGCAAATTCTCTCTCTTATTGCTAATTTTGCAAACTCTCTCTCCTCTTGTATTACACTTGGCATTAAATAATAATAATTTAAACAAATTCTCTTACTTGCCATGTAAACTTGCCAATTCCAAATTTGTATGGATAGATTTAACCTTATTGGTTTGGATCAGTCAAATATGAATAATTGACTAATTTAGGCTAAGTTGATTTATCACTTGACAATTCTTTACCAATTAAAGTTAAAGGCAAATTTAATTGACTAATTTAGGCTAAGTTGATTTATCACTTGACAATTCTTTACCAATTAAAGTTAAAGGCAAATTTTACTCGTAATGCATCTTCAAGCAAACTGTGAATTTTTCGGTAAATGAAAAGAAATGTTTTTCCGGGAGCCGTCCAAATGTGGAATTCATGCATGGCCTGATTAGACTACTATTTTGTGATAAAAATGTGAAGTCATTTGAGTAATTGATGCGTTGGAAATTACGTGTCATGTGACTGCATAGAAAGTAGAAACCAATGAAAGCACCATAGATACAATTGTAATTGGTAAGAACCTTTTGAGTGAGACACCAAGAAAAATAATAAGAGAAAGAAAAAGAATACAATATTCCCTTTCAATATATATTCTTGCCTTTTGACTAGTCAAATAACAATAAAGATTTATTAAGGAAACTATTTTACTCTTTTTTTTTTTTTTTTAAACTATTAACCCTTAGAGTCAATAACGTCCAATTGTTATGTCATGGAAGAACACGGTTCCAACGGTGTTAGTACAGTGTTATCTCTTTTTTTTTTTCTTAATTAATTGCGTGACTTTTCTTCTTCATTTTCACATTTCGCGGTTTCACTTTAATTTGAGGTGAGCAATGATTTCGGACATTCATAAATTATGAATTCATGCCTGCACATTCACTTTGGAACCATGCCTACACATTCCCGTCCGAAATCACGGACATTCATAAATTATGAATCCATGCCTGCATATTCACTTTGGAACAATGCCTACACATTCACTTTGGAACCATGAGATTATGAATTTTCTGTTATAAGATTATGAATTTTCAGTTATGAGATTATGAATTTTCTGTTATGAGATTATGAATTTTCTGTTATGAGATTATGAATTCACGGTGAACACGTTTCCAGGGCATAATTTGCCCAATAACGTCCCACTGGGCTCACACCCACAACCTTCCAGGTAGGAGTTCAACTTGATGCCATTGGACCATAAGGTCGTCTTTTGTTATTATTATTATTATTATTATTATTATTATTATTATTATTATTATTATTATTATGATTATTATTATTATTATTGTTGTTGTTATTATTATTATTATTATTATTATTATTATTATTATTGTTGTTGTTGTTGTTGTTCTTAAAATGTTAAATCCCTAACCTCATGTTCTCAAAAGGTTGCAAGGGAAAAAAAGGAAAAAAAAATGAAAAACTATATATATATATATATATATATATATATATATATATATATAAAGGATCATGTGCGGTAATAGGTTGCAAGTGAGGTTTATTTTTTTCAACCATTGATCTAGCTAAAATCAATAGTCTAGACTGAAGAAAATTTTTAAAAAATGTGGTGGCATGCATTATGGTAATTTTTGTATAAGTTCAAAACTTAAGGTGCGTAGTTTTATAGCTTAAGGTGCATATGTTTAAAGGTTAAGGTGCCTAGTTTTATAACTTAAGGTGCATATGTTTAAAGGTTAAGGTGCATAGTTTTATAACTTGAGGTGCATATGTTTAAAGGTTAAGATGCGTCACTTTCTAGTCAGTTTAAAACTTAAGCAAGTTTTAAGGTTAAGGTGCGTAGTTTTATAGCTTATGGTGTGTATGTTTAAAGTTTAAGATGCGTAGTTTTATAATTTAAGGTGCTCCACTTCCTAGTCAGTTTAAAACTTAAAGTGCTTAAGTTTTAAGGTTAAGATGCGTAGTTTTATAGCTTAAGACGTGTATGTTTAAAGTTTAAGGTGCGTAATTTTATAACTTAAAATACGCAGTTTTATATTTTAAGGTACATCAATTTGAGACCGTGCATCCATGTTAGCCGAAAAGTGCGTTTTTTTTTTTTTTTTTTTTTTTAAAAATTCATTCATTTGAGGTGTTAAATTTGATCAACGACTCAAATCTCACTCCATTTTTCATTTGGTCTTTTCCACACACACACACACACACACACACACACACACACACACACACACACACACACACACACACACACACACATATATATATTAACGGGCACGTGGAGTGCACGCCCCCAACCTTACGTGCATTATGGAGATTCTCCTGCAATATTTTTTTGTTATCTCTGTCCTCTTCCTATTCCCTTCACATAAGCTTGGGGTTGTGGTTCTCGCCCAGTATCTCTCATTTAGTTGATTATTAATGCATTCAATTTGTTCCTTTAAGAAAAAGCTTTGGCTCCTCAAAAATCTCCCAAAAATTATTGATGGGATACCCTTATGACATCTTCAATAGTGGAGGTCTTGGTGTAGTTTTTGAGGAGTTTATGTAAACGTGATTAGAAAAGAGAAAAAAAAAAAAAAAAAAACAAACAATAGCTCTGCAAAAAAGAGGAGATGGCGCAATAGCTTTGCAAAAAGAGAAGATGGTAGAAAAGGTGGCACAATATAACTTGCAAGACATACAATAATTCTGCAAAATCTTCTAATTTGCAGGAAAAACAACCATAAAAAAACCAACCATTACATTTGTTAAAAATTCAACATTAAGCTTTTACTATTCCAAAATTCATGTAAAAGTTTCTATTGGGATGCCCTTAGTCTTCGGTTTAGTCCCGGCCGCCATCGTGGGAACTTAGTGCGATGACTTCAAGTCAACTGCATGACTGAGTCTAAAGTCAATTACTAGCATTAAAAATTAAAAATTAAATAAATATGTTTATCTAATCACGGTGCCTTGCGCGCGCGTCTTTTCTGGTAGCACTGAAACCTAACCATGCTATCCCTAATATTCGTCGTTCTCCACCTCATCACCACCGCGTCCAGTGGTTCGCCGCCTTACACTCCCATAAACCACATCCTTCATAACTGCGGAGCACCATCGGAGCTGGACTTCAAAGGCCGTACCTGGAAAATTGACGACAACTACCCAGAATGCCTTCCTGCAAATGAGATAGATATATCAGTAACTCGCGCAGCGTCAGCTGCAGGTAGGCCATTGTCTGTCCCCGAGGTCCCATACCACACCGTCCATATCTTCCAAAACCAGTGCACTCGCTCTTACCATGTTTCTCCAGGCCTCATGTTCATCCGCCTCCATTTTTACCCTACCAATTACACAGTTTCCGGCCTCAGTTTTCGACCGGAAGATTCTTTCTTCTCAGTTACCGCTAATGAGTATACCCTATTGGCTAACTTCAGCGCCTTTCTCTCCGCCTCTGCAGATCTTTTCATTGAAAAAGAGTATGTTGTGAACGTCAACGCCGATCGACTCAACATAACCTTCACTCCTTCTCCCAACTCTGTTGCGTTCGTCAACGGAATCGAGATCGTCTCGATTCCGACGGGCTATTACATTCGGGGAGAAGGCGCCGGCGATTTCGAAAACCAGATAAAATTGATCGGCGGGGAAAACCGTAACTATTACCTGTTCAACAATACTGCTCTGGAGACTCTGTACAGGCTGAATGTTGGGGGACAATCTCTTCCTCCGGTGCACGACACCGGCATGGACCGCACGTGGTATTCCGACGACGAATATCTCATTGGTTTGGGATATTTTACTCCTTCCTTGGATGTGAAAATCAACTACACTTCAGTGTCGCCGGCGTACTCTGCACCTGAGATAGTATATACTACCTCGAGGACAATAGCCAATTACAGCAGTGATCTCAATTGGACGTTTCCGGTGGATTCAGGGTTCTCATATCTTTTCAGGCTCTATTTTTGCGAGTTTGCGATCGAAATCGATGGCGGCAATCAACGAGTTTTCTCGGTGGACATAGCGAATAAAATGGCTGAGAGACATGTTGATGTTTTTCTAATGGCAGGCGGCTCCAAAATTCCGATCTTCAGGGACTACCTTGTGAAGGTGCCGGACATGGATGGTCGCCGGAGCAAACAAAATGTTTCAATGGCTATAAGGCCTAACATGGAATCTCGACCTGTATGGGCGAGTGCGCTCTTAAATGGATTAGAGATTTTCAAGTTGAACGATACGAAAGGGAGCATGGCGGCGCGAAACCCTGAGCGTCTACAAATTTCTGTTAACCAAGCGCCTGGGTGGAGTAAGAATCCCAAAAATAAAAGGCCATCAGCTCCAGTTGCGGCCATTGCTGGTGGCGCGGCGGGTGGGGTTGCGGTGGTGGTGATTTTGGTGTTCTTGGTTAATCTTCACCGGAAAAGAGCGGCAAGAGACTCCGCTACAAATCTCACCAGATCATTAACTTCAAACCCCGTCCTCGACTCCGGCCCGGCGCAATTAACAGAATCGTGCAGACATTTCACTCTGGATGAGCTCAAATCGGCAACCGCTGATTTTGACGAGAGCTATGTTATTGGCAAAGGCGGATTCGGAAAAGTCTATCGAGCTTCCATTAACGAATCAGATTGCAGCATTGAAGATGGAGATGGAGCAAACGGTATTGTTGCAGTGAAGCGATTGAACAAGGCGGAGTCGAGGCAAGGAGAGAACGAGTTCTGGATGGAGATCAAGATGCTTTCTCGTCTCCGAAACCAAAATCTCGTCTCCCTAATCGGCTACTGCAACGAAGAACAAGAGATGTTACTGGTTTACGAGTTCATGGCCAGAGGAACACTCGCGGACCATCTCTACAAGGTTATTGACGATGATAATCCCGGCGGTCTCTCTTGGGAACAACGGCTCAACATTTGCCTGGGCGCCGCGCGCGGATTGCAATACCTTCACGCCGGAAAAGTCATTCACCGGGACGTCAAGAGCTCAAACATCCTGCTAGACGAATCTTTGGTCGCAAAGATTTCAGATTTCGGGTTATCCAAAACCGGACCTGGAAACGATTCCTTCTCTCATATCTCCACAGACGTGAAGGGGACCTTTGGTTACTTGGATCCTGAGTACTTCCTGACCCGGCGATTAACCACGAAATCCGACGTGTTTGCGTTCGGAGTGGTGCTGTTCGAAGTGCTCTCCGGTCGGCCGGCGCTGGACATGAGACTGGTGGAGGAGCAGCACAGCCTGGCCACTTGGGCGGTGGAGTGTATCAGAAAAGGAGAAATTGATCAAATGTTGGACCGGTGTTTGGTTGGGCAAATGTCTCCGGCGTGCTCGAAGATATTCGTGGAAATCGCAGGAAGATGCTTGCTTAGAGAACCACGCAACCGGCCTGACATGGCGGATGTAGTCAAGAATCTTGAATTAGCACTGGCCTTGCAACAAAGGACGGCAAAATTAGCATTGAATGTAAGCATTATTGGCAGTGATAATCCTGGTAAGGGGTGGAGTTATCTCGTCCGATCGCACCTGTACAAACTCTTTCAAAGGGGAAAACTTGTCCTTCCAGGACAATAATTGATCCAAAGTCCTTATAATTCTTTGGCCACGGTCCAGCTGCCGGTTCAAAATGACACCATTTTGATGTTAAAAAAAAATTTATTATTCAATGCGTGTTACAATAATGAATATTCTGAAGCAAAATAACATATTTTATAAGTTAGAATAATGTACTTTATGTATTAAAATAAACATAATATGTGAGACAAGTTATTCAGTTTTATTGTAGATACACTATAGTTTCATTTTGTTATAAACACGCAAAAAATAGAGATTTTGTTAAAACACTACTGGAAATTTTAAAATTTCCGACCACCTGAAAATGATCTTAAATTAAGTTGATACCAAAAAGTCCAAAAAGTGGTCGGAAATAGAAACAAAGGTTTTTCCGAATACCAAAAGTGATCGGAACAAGACTTTCAACTTGATTTATGATCACTTTCAGGTGGTCGGAAATTTCAGAATTTCCAGTAGTGAAAGTTAATGACGATCATTTTTTTACTTAAATAAAGAGCGCCATTTTCGGACCATGATCCACACAACAACTGGATGACCTCCTAGCCCCCCAAGGGCCTTAATACCTCATCCATCACATGTTGCAAAAAATCTTGTTTCCTATTGTGAATTATAGAATCCTGAGTACATGCAGTGTCTGCAATTCAAATCAAACATTGTCTAGATAACCGGGTATCTATCAAAATTAGGGTACAATATAATCAACTAACTTAATTAAAGCAAATTGTATAGTTTGTATCAGCCTTAAAAGTTGAAGTAGTTGGGGAGCCCATGATTAAAGAAAGCTAGGAGGTAGTAGGAGAGGTGTCAAAAACCAATAATTAAGGTGACAGAGCTACATATCCGCCATATTAATGTGTAAGAATGAGGCTTACATCCATATATTATATATGGCGCATCAGCCTTAGCTTACAGGCAAGCAATATAATGATAGAAGAAATGAAAGGTAACTCACATTATTATCAGCAGCGTGGTGCAGGGACGAGTATGCTTCTATTCACAGTAGTGTTCACAATCTTTGTAATGTTGAGCGCGAATGTGGAGCCAGCGGAATCCGTGATGAGCTCCGCCGCCGCAAACCTCAACGCCACTACAGCCTCAAAATGCGGCGGCGGCGGCACAGTCGCCGGCGCCGGCCCTGCAGACGGCGAAGAGTTCCTCATGGATTCAGAAAGCAGCAGTAAGTTTCTTGCCCAAATGTCGGCACCAGGGCGCCATATTTCATACGACGCTCAACGTCGAAACTATGTTCCATGTAACAAACCACCGAGATACACCGGTTGCCTACCGGTCCCACAAAACCCCAAACGACCCTGCGACCTTCACAACCGGTCCTGTAACAGATAGAATGTGCTAGTTACTATCCCTCGGAATTTGTCCCAGCCCAGTACACACTCTTGAATAACGTATAAATACATATATGTCACAATATCTTCGTCATACTTTTAATTTCTCACTTCTCTATCCCAGTGTCTCCCACATCTTACCCAGACTTCTAAACCAAGAAAAAACCTTACACGAGTTCTTAATATTTACTCTTGATGTCCTAGACTCTGATCTTACGGGTCGGCCCGGGCACATTAGAGAGTTTGATTTATATAGAGTTTGTATAATTGTATAGTAAAACTCTAATGGAGGAAGAAATAATGGTAGTTGTGGTGCACCAGTCCAGTGTTCTGTGAATTCATATGCTCGTGACTGTCGTTCCCACTTCATCAATAATGCTAATTAAAGCATGCATGTTACTACGTACACTATTTGTCCTAGCTTGCTTCAAGTGGCCCCGGCCCCTTGGTTATTGAAATGTTGACATGCATGCACTATTGCCTTAATTTGTCACATATCATACATTGTGTATGGGTTTTTATCGTACGTGATGTAATGGTTTTATTATTATTATTATTATTATTATTATTATTATTATTATTATTATTATTTATTATTATTATTATTATTATTATTATTATTATTATTATTATTATTATTATTATTATTATTATTATTATTATTATTATTATTATTATTATTATTATTATTATTATTATTATTATTATTATTATTATTATTATTATTATTATTATTATTATTATTATTATTATTATATTATTATTATTATTATTATTATTATTATTATTATTATTATTATTATTATTATTATTATTATTATTATTATTATTATTATTATTATTATTATTATTATTATTATTATTATTATTATTATTATTATTATTATTATTATTATTTATTATTATTATTATTATTATTATTATTATTATTATTATTATTATTATTATTATTATTATTATTATTATTATTATTATTATTATTATTATTATTATTATTATTATTATTATTATTTATTATTATTATTATTATTATTATTATTATTATTATTATTATTATTATTATTATTATTATTATTATTATTATTATTATTATTATTATTATTATTATTATTATTATTATTATTATTATTATTATTATTATTATTATTATTATTATTATTATTATTATTATTATTATTATTATTATTATTATTATTATTATTATTATTATTATTATTATTATTATTATTATTATTATTATTATTATTATTATTATTTTTTTTTTTTTTTTTTTATTATTATTATTATTATTATTATTATTATTATTATTATTATTATTTATTATTATTATTATTATTATTATTATTATTATTATTATTATTATTATTATTATTATTATTATTATTATTATTATTATTATTATTATTATTATTATTATTATTATTATTATTATTATTATTATTATTATTATTTTATTATTATTATTATTATTATTATTATTATTATTATTATTATTATTATTATTATTATTATTATTATTATTATTATTATTATTATTATTATTATTATTATTATTATTATTATTATTATTATTATTATTATTATTATTATTATTATTATTATTATTATTATTATCAAAATGGTCCCTCGACTATTGCAAAATTGCTAATTTGGTCCTCAATAATTTTTCGTGCCTAATTAAGTTCTCGACTTTAAAAATGTTAATCAATTTGGTCCTCTGTTTATTTTGCCGTTAGACTTTCGTTAACTCGGGACCAAATTGGTAATTTTGGAGATCATTTCAGTAATTAACTTTCGGAAAAAATGGTGCATGTATGTGATAATCGAAAATGTTTTGATTTTTTTTGTTTTGTTTATATTGGTGCTTTAGATGTCATTATATTCAAGTCAATTGCCTTGTTTTTTGCTTATATATATATATATATATATATATATATATATATATATATATATATATATATAGAGAGAGACTAAATTAAACCATATATATAGCTCATATCAGTCATATGATTGTATATGAGGGGTTCACAATAATGTCAAATTCATACTTCATCTTCTGCTACTAGCAAATTAAAATAAAATTTAGAAATTTATTTTGAATAGATCGATTAACTAGTGGAGTTGTCTAAAAGTTTCCAATCATTATTGTGTGGACCATGATCTACACAAGTTATGTGAACCATATTTTGTTTACTGTACAATAATGTACATTCAATACAAAAATAATGTATATTTAATACAAAAATAATGTACATTATATTCAGGGGATGTACATTATTTTTGTTCTGAGTGTACATTATATTGCATAATGTACATTCAGTACAAAAACAATGTATATTTAGTATATTAAAAATGTATTTATTATTATGGTCCACACAATAATTTGACAAAAGGTTTCATATCCGGCCATTATGGGTGTCGGCCGCAAATTATGCCGTGCAACCGAATGCACCTAGCAAGGTGCATACGGTTGCAAAACGGCGCCGTTTTACTAAAAAAACGACACGGCGCGCACAAAATCAAAAAAAAAAAAAAAATTGGATGGCCGTTAGCGGCGTTATTCATATCATATTTGGTAGTTTTGCGATTTTTTGGTAGTTTGGCGTTTTGATTGTAGTATACGTAAAATCGCAATCGCAATAGCGATCGCAGTCGTTTTCCTGATTTATTGTATGGATCTCATGATGGATGATGCAGTAGACCAGAGAGACGAGGCATTAGATCAGAGAGATGAAGCAGGCGATGAATTGCATACGGTTCCAGGTTATTTTGCAGTTTGATTTTTATGGATTTGTGGTCGTTTGCGATTTTTGCAGTGTGATATATTGTGTAGGTGTTTATATTTAGTGTGATGTTTATTGTGTATGTGATGTTTATGTGATTCTAGTCTGAGATCATTCGTAACTCTTGGTGTTTATGTGTTTATGGTTTTCTGAATGAACGAAATATATATCCATAATCTTTGAACTATAAAACCAGAAGTTGTGAGCTATATATCCAGAATTATAGTAGTATATATCAAGGATTTTGTGAATGGATACTCTGTTCTGGATTGTATATCCATAATTATTGAACTTTTATGTCCAGAAACTGTGAGCTTTATATCCAGAATTCTATCACTATACATCCAGAATTATAATACTATACATCCACAAATTTCTAAACTGATACTCTGTTCTGGCTTTTAACACTATGCAGTTAGTGAAGATGTTGTTGTTGATTCACCAAGTTCAGATCCAATAGAGTTAGACATTGATGGTTCTTCTTCTAATCCAGGTCTATATGTAGTTTTATATGATCATAATTCACAGTGTTCAGCATTGTTATATGTTCATTCTTTTTCCATGGAAAATGTTATTCTTTTTGTAGAGCATGGCTGGATTTATTCGGCATTCCCCGCACCCCCTCTACATAGGAATTATATTTTCAATGGAACGTGTATTATTTAGTATACTTGAGGTTATATATTGCATTTGCAGTTGATGAAGATTTGGTTGGTGTTGTTGTAAGTAACGGGGTTGAAGCGTATGAGTTGTATAACAATTATGCATATAGAGTTGGTTTTAGTGTGAGGAAGGGTAATCAACGGTGCAAGGTATATAGCAAAACAGTCCAAATGAAGATGTTTATGTGTTCTAAAGCTGGTTTTAAGGTTAAGGCAAATGCTGGTGTTAGGGCATATTCAAAAATTGACACAAGGTCAGGGTGTGGTGCATGTGTTCAGTTTGACGTCGGTGAGGATGGGTTGTGGACGGTTACAAAACATGTAAAAGTGCACAATCACGAGTTATGTGCTGTAGACAAGAGTCATCTTCTGCGTTCACATAGAAATGTGGGTGATAATCAACTGTTATATTTAAAAGATTTGAAGAAGAGTGGTGTTGCAATGGCAGATGGTATTAGGTTCTTGAAACATCAAGCAGGGGGGTCTCCATTAGTTGGCTTCACTAATCGAGATGCTTATAATTCAATTGCTTCTGATACATCAAAGCGTTTGGATGGAACCGATTCGAACTCATTAATTGAAATATTTAGGAAGAGGCAGTCAACTGAGTCTGATTTTTTCTTTGATTTTGAAGTTGATTGTGATTCAAGACTATGCAGTTTTTTTTGGAGGGATGGTCGGATGAGACAAGACTATGAGTTGTTTGGGGATTTATTAGTGCACGATACAACTTATCGCACTAATAAATATGATATGATTTGTGGCCCTTTTGTAGGGATGAACCACCATTGCATGAATGTAATGTTTGGATGTGGTTTTCTGATGAATGAGAGGATAGAATCATTTGTGTGGCTGTTTAGAGCATTTTTAAGGTCTATGAATGGGAAATGTCCACAGACTATCATGACAGATCAATGTGCATCCATGGCTGCTGCTATTTGTCAGGTGTTTCCAACATCACGTCACCGTCTTTGCATATGGCATATTGGCGAGAATTCGAAGAAGCATATCAAGGCGTTAAGGAATAACAAGGATTTCTTAGATATGTTTAACTGTGTGTTGAAATACACAGAGACTGAAGCTGAGTTTGAATTTTATTGGACAAGGTATGTCCACTACTTTTTTTTTTTCCTTTTTCGATTCCAGTAATTGAATTATGGATGTTTAGTATTAGAATTATGGTCATATAGTATTAGAATTATGAATATATAGTATTAGAATTATGTGAACATGTTGTAGTATAGAATGGAACTTCTTGATTGTTCCTGAGTTACATGCATTTAATTTATGGATTTATAGTTTTGGAATTGTGAATATACAGTGTTAGAATTATGGACATATAGTATTAGTTGTATGAACATGTATTAGTGAAGCAGTGAGCTTCCTGTTTGTCTCTAAATTATATGCATGCAATTTATGGATTTATAGTATTGGAATTGTGGATATATAATATTACAATTATGGATATATAGTATTAGTTGTCTGAACATGTAGTAGTGAAGCAGTGAGCTTTCTGTTTGTATTATATGCATTCAATTTGTGGTTTTATTATATTGGAACTGTGGATATATAGCATTAGAGTTCTGAACATATGTCTTATCATTTCAGGTTGGTGACTGACTACAAGTGCCACAAGAATAGTTGGATACAAAAGCTGTATGACTGTAGGGAGAAGTGGTGTCCAGCATTCAATAAGGACTATTTTTCAGGGGGCATTTTATCATCGCAAAGGAGTGAAACTACTAACCATTCGATTTCAAGAAGGCTGTCCAAGACTGCAGGTCTATGTGATTTTTATTCATCGTTTGTTAGTGTAACTTCTGAATGGAGGAGCAAAGAGAATGGTGAAGACTTTCGTTGTACTCAAGGGGTACCCAACATGATGATGGAGCACGTGAAACTTCTGTTACACGCTAGAGAGGTATATACGATTGAGATATATTTTTTGTTTGAGGAACAATTCATGAAAGGCAATGCCTGTCATCAAGAAATGGTGTTGAATGAAGGTTGTCAGTTCAAGTATCACGTATGGCGTCCAGATATAGATATTATAAGGCATGAAGTCAGTTTTAAGTTGTCAACCTTAGACATTTCGTGTAGTTGCAAGTTGATTTCGGAGTTAGGAATTTTATGCTGCCATTGTTTACGCATTCTTCATATACACTGTGTTTCAAGTATTCCTAACAAATATATCATGAAAAGGTGGACTAAAAAGGTTGCTGATGGTAGGGATGTGAATACTGGTTCAATGTTTTGTAGAGCTGGTGTCCCTCCTTCAATTTGGGTTGTGGAGATTTGCAGAAAGTTTCAAAGACTGATTTCATCTAGTCAAGATAACAGTGTAACTAGGCAGTTCTGTGATGAAGCAGTTGAGGAAGCAAAGAAAAAGTTTGAAGCTGAGATTGGCTATGTGCATATTGAAGAGTGCGGTGTTTCATCTTCAAGTGGTGTCATTCAAAATCCTTCAAACCGGAGATCAAAAGGTGAGCGTAACGTAAGGAGGAGTAGTGTTATTGAAAAGAAGTACAGTGCTGCAAGGGGGAGGAGGAGTGCTGCAAATAAAGTTGCTTCGAGTACAAAGGGTGCTGTTCAGTCGTTGGTTTTGGAAAGTCTATCTGAGATTGCCGGGGATGGGTACCTTGTACATCCAAGTTCTGGGAGTTCGGAGTTTTGTCAGTATAGTAATGATGTAGATGATAATGCAGTTGTAGATTGAGAGTGGGGTTAATACCAGTTGGTAGCTAGCTGTTTTGAGGATATCAATTTACAAGTTGTTTGATCTGTGTATTCAAAATTTTAGTACTTGTTGATTTGCAGGTTTGAAGCTATATATCCATAATATTAAAGCTACATATCCATAATACTAAAGCTATATATCCATAATATTAGAGCTATACATACATATTCTGAGAACTATATGACCACAAAATATTGGAATTGTGTGTCAAATTAGTAAAAGTGTTCATAATGTTATATCATTATATCCACAATATTAAAACTATATATCAATATGTAAACTGGTGAACTTGATGTTTACACTTATGTAAAATGTAAGTTCACAGTTGAACGAATATTCATAACTTTATATCAATATGTCCACAATCTTAAACCTATATGTCCATAATTCTGAGAACTATATGACCACAAAATATTGGAATTGTGTGTCAAATTAGTAAAAGTGTTCATAATGTTATATCATTATATCCACAATATTAAAGCTATATATCAATATGTAAACTGGTGAACTTGATGTTTACACTTATGTAAAATGTAAGTTCACAGTTGAACGAATATTCATAACTTTATATCAATATGTCCACAATCTTAAACCTATATGTCCATAATTCTTGAAATATGAATATATGAATATTTGAACAGTATGTTTATACTTATGTAAGATGTTCATAATTTTATATCCATACATCCACAATCTTAAACCTACATGTCCATAATATGAGAACTATATATTCAGTGAATTTCATAGATCGAATTTCAAAAATTGTGATAGAGTTGTTACAAAACGACCAAAGAACAGAAAATATTAAAATATTCATCCACAAAAACATTCATTGATCTTTCCAGTTTTACTTCTTCTTGTCTTCAATCTTTGCAGCTTTCATGACCTCGCCTTTGACGCTGTTCAGCTTTGACGTGATGATACAAGCAGCATACTTTGCCCTCAACTCAAAAATGAAGCTAGCCTGTAAAATAAGAAAAATAAATAACTAGTTCATTGTAATTTTTTCATCACTTTCTGATGTAGTTGGAATGTAATATATTTATGTTACTCTTACATTCGTGCGCATATGTTTCTTGAACCCAGGATTCCAGTTCTCGAAAGCTCCACCCATGTAAGTCTCCATATGCCGCATTACATATATGCCACAGTCGGTGACATTCTCTGCATTTTTCCAGTGCATGGCAAGGAACTCTACTGGCATGCTGTTCAGTTTGTGAGTCAAGGTGGATTGTCCTGCTGCCAGGTACGCCTTGAATGCTTCAATCTGGTAAAAAATTAGTTCAATGTTCATAATGTTTTAAATTCAATATATAGGTGACAATAAGGAGATTTTTTAATATAATATAAGCTACCAGTTTGTATGGACAGTCCCCATATTTATCAAGCTCTGAAACACCAGCAGGCAATTCCTTGTTGTCTATCACCTGAACCTTGGATTCCTTGACATTTATGCACACAACAAAGTAGTGTGCATGGCGATGCACTGGGAAAAATATCTAATTCCAAAACAAAAGGTTATTATTTGAAACAACTACATACCCAGGTACTGTTAACTGCATGGGTATACATTCATATTTGACAGAGTACTATATATACATAATTATAAAACTATATATCCACAATCTTAAAACTATATATCCACAAAATTCAGAAATTTATAAAGATCCTAATAAGCCGAGTATATTCCAAGCTTCAAGCATATAAATCCACAAATTAATAACTATACATCCAAAAACTACATTACCATATATCCAGAATTCTTAACAGTCTGTCCACAGAGTAATACATTCATATATTATCAGAGTACTACATATCCATAATCACATAACTATATATCCACAATTTTAAGACTATATATCCACAAATTCAGAATTTTATAAAGGATCTTATTAAACTTTGTATATTCCAAGCTTCATGCATATATATCAATAATAAAATCTTAAATTATTAAATTAAGTGTGTGTAATAGATCTTACAAGGTCTGCATCACTGATTTCCAGGTTTCCAAAACTTGATATTTCATAATTCAATCTATCATTGAAATTTTCCATCCTTTTCTCAGCTGGGAGACTTTTCATCCAATCATCAGATGGATCAAGCTGGAGCTGTTTTTGAATACACAGAAAAGCAAAAAATGAGTATTCAAAAGGCTTAGAGTACTAGATTTTTAAAAATGCGCATCTGCATGTCAAAAATAACTCTTACATGTGGCAGTGTGGTGAAGAATACGCGTTTTGGTATCCCAACAACACGTTCTGTGTTCTTCAAAGTTAGCCGCAAAGACCAAATATTCAAGAAGTCTATATCCAACTCGCCATTGCTCAAAGTTGAGAAGTGACGCCTTGTTAGGTAGTAGTCACCATAGCTGAACAGCAACTCACTACAGCACCAAAATAACAATAATAATAATAACACCAATAGTTATAATAATATGAACTATCTAAGTAATTTAAAGGTTATTATAAATATATGTGTTCAAACATACTCTTCTGGGTGTTCGGTAGACACACTCAAGAATGCATAGTTTGAAATGATTTTTTCCCGTGGAGTTGCAGTTCGTATAAAACCTGCATTCTGTGTCCAGTATGGTGACCTCAAACAAAGAGGCTTGTTCCTGAATCGTCGCTGGGGTCTCATCCTAACAGTCACGTCCTCAACATCAGACTCACTTTCTTGCATGGCACTGTTGTTTATATATCCACAGTATTAGAACTTTATATCCATAATATTAAACATATATGTACATAATCATAGAACTATATATTCACAGATTTAAAATGTTCATAATTTTATATCTATATATCCACAATTTTAAAGCTATATGTCCACAGTTGTAAAAATGTTCATAAGTTTATATTCATAATTTTAGCACTATAAATTCATAACGTTAAAGCCAAATGCAAATAACAAACTGTAAATTTACCAATCAAAGTCATCAACATCAGCATCAGTAGCAGCGGCATGACGAACATATCTCTGAAATGGGACCCTAACAAGTGGAGGAGTTACTTGTGCTCCCAAGGTCGTTGACAGTCCTGCATCCTCTCCAATTTGTTGAACCAAAGCATCCAATGGTAGGTCCTCTTCAACTACTTGCTCTGTGTGTTGCTCACATGGCTGCGGTTGCGATTCATTGCAGTGTATTCCCAAATCAAATGATGGAGCTTCAAATTCCATGGTTTTTGTTGTCTTCTGAAATGCTTCCACCAATGAATCCACTGCAGCGGTGAAGGTTTCACTCCCAAAGAATATGTCATCCAACTGAGATTCAGTTGGAATGGAAGTTGATTCAATTGCGCTTGCAGCACCTAGCATGTTTGATATCCCTGAGAACGCTTTCTTCATGACTTCAATAGGTGCGCCCTGCTTTCCAATTTCAGACATAGCTTCACCAAACTCCAGGACATCTGATGCTAGCTTTTGGAGCACACGGGTCACCCGATCAACACTTGAGAGTGGCTCAATTGTAGTTGGTGTCGGTGTTGCAGTAGCAGGAGTAGAAGAAGTAGTAGCAGCAGCAGTAAATGCAGGTTGTGGTAGTGAGGTTGTAGCAGCAGCAGTGCTTGCAGGTTGTTGCAGTGAGGTGGTAGCATCAGTCCTTGGCTTCTTAACTCTAGGGATAACCCTTCCTTTTCCAAACCCACCAGCCCTTTTTTCAGCCTTGACTCTCTTTCTTACAAGCGTGGTTGTCCAAGCAAGTATGCTAGGGTATGTTCTGTTGATCTTCATTCCTTTGAATTCTACTCGATCAAAGTAGAACAGCTACAAATTACAGAAGATTATGTTAAAGATGAATTTAGAACAATTTATCCATGTATTCTTAATTGCATGGTCACAGTGTAATGCATAACTATATGTCCATAATCACATAACTATATATCCATAACTTTAAAACTATATATCCACAAAATTCAGAAATAAAAAATGATATTAATAAAATGAGTATATTCCAAGTTTCATGCATATATGTCCATAAACCCATAAATATACATCTAAAAACACATTAATATATATCCAGAATTATTACCAGTATGTCCACAGAGTAATACATACATATATTCACAGAGTACTACACATCCATAATCACATAACTATATATCCACAATTTTAAAATTATATATCCACAAATTAAACTGCATAAAGGACCTCATTAAACTGAGTGTATTCCAAGTGTCATGCATATATATCCATAAACCCATAACTATACATCCAAAAACACATTAGTATATATCCAGAATTATTAACAGTATGTCCACAGAGTAATACATTCATATATTCACAGAGTACTATATATCCATAATCACATAACTATATATCCACAATTTTAAAACTATATATCCACAAATTAAACTGCATAAAGGACCTCATTAAACTGAGTGTATTCCAAGTGTCATGCATATATATCCATAAACCCATAACTATACATCCAAAAACACATTAGTATATATCCAGAATTATTAACAGTATGTCCACAGAGTAATACATTCATATATTCACAGAGTACTATATATCCATAATCACATAACTATATATCCACAATTTTAAAACTATATATCCACAAATTAAACTACATAAAGGATCTTATTAAACTGAGTATATTCCAAGTTTCATGCATATATATCCATAATAAATTGTTAGTTATACACCTACAACTACATAAAATTCATGCAACTAGATTAAAGACAATAAGAACTGACCAATATCAATGTCATTGGCCCCCAAAAGCTTCTCTTTCTATCTTCATTGTAACTATCTATCGAGTCAATGAGAGATTGGTATGTGTAGGCGCACCAATTGTACTCTTTAATCATATCAACATCAATCAATGAGTTTAAGATCCTGTACTTGGAGTAGCGTGTTGTGTTTCCTCGAAGCATGGAGGAAACGGCAAAGACTACGAAATCCCTCTTGAACTCATCACCATGATCAGCTCTCCTAACAATCTCATCTGGCATCTGTGTAGTTATTGGCGAGCCTGCTGTAATACCCCACCTCCTTCTCCATGAAGTCAGCAGCAGTTTGTATTCACGGGTTGAGGTGTCTTCCATCTTTGTCCCCTCATTGACCTTCAGAGGCCCTCGCGGGATTCCCAACGTGTATTCGACATCTTCCTCTTCAATGTGGAGACTATCATCCTCTAATACAAAATCACACCTGCAAACATTAAAGTTGTCCAGCAGGTATTGCACCAACTTTGATTCATTGGTGCAGAGTTGGAGATGAAGAAGTCCACCAAATCCAGTTTCTACGACAGCTTGTTTCTGTCGTGGTGAGAGCCTCTGGACAAGATCAAACATCAGCTTTGGCCCCATCCTCGTATTGAAGTAATCTCTCCTGTGTTCTCTAGTTCGTCGGCGCCGTCTCGTTGAAGTCTCTACAACAGTTGTTTCCTTAGCAGGGCGTGAGCGCTGAGCTGCTTGTGAATTTAGGGCTGCTGCTGGTTGTTCACTAGTTGGATTAGAGCTCTGAGCTGCTTGTGAATCTAGAATTGCTGCTGTCCGGTACTCTCTTCTTCTTCTTTTTGTTTCTCTAAGATCCTCAGCCAGTGTAGGTTCACGAGCCATTTCTGTAAATAAGAATTATTAAACTATACATCCATAATATCACAACTATTTGTCCACAAACATTTCAGAAACACACTAATTGAAGACAGGAATGATATTTTCATACATGCATAAGTATTAAACTATAAAACCACAATTATAAAGATATATATCCACAATATCACAACTATTTGTCCACAAACATTTCAGAAAACACACTAATTGAAGACAGGAATGATATTTTCATACATGCATAAGTATTAAACTATAAAACCACAATTATAAAGCTATATATCCACAATATCACAACTATTTGTCCACAAACATTTCAGAAAACACACTAATTGAAGACAGGAATGATATTTTCATACATGCATAAGTATTAAACTATAAAACCACAATTATAAAGTTATATATCCACAATATCACAATTATTTGTCCACAAACATTTCAGAAACACACTAATTGAAGACAGGAATGATATTTTCGAACATGCATAAGTATTAAACTATAAAACCACAAGTATAAAGCTATATATCCACAATATCACAACTATTTGTCCACAAACATTTCAGAAACACAATAATTGAAGAGAGGAATGATATTTTCAGACATGCATAAGTATTAAACTATAAAACCACAAGTATAAAGCTATATATCCACAATATCACAACTATTTGTCCAAAAACATTTCAGAAAACACCAAAAAACAATCAAAGAAACAGAAAAAAAACAGAGTATTGATCTGTTTGAGAAAAATGCAAAATCGTGTTGCAAAACCCTAGTAAAAAATAACAAGAATATACAGCGAATATGAATGTTAACAGTCAAAAAACACAACGTTAACAGTAAAAAATCACAAAAATACATTATACCTGATGGAGAATGCGATGATAACGGGCGACAATGCTAGAATGAAAATGGCGAAAATGGCGACAATGGTGAACAAAACACGCTCCGGCGACAATGAGATGAAGACGGCGAAAATCGCGACTCCGAGTAGACAGAGAGAGAGATGAAGACTGCTACAGTGCGAAGGAAGTGTGTAGCTTGTTGGAGACGAAATGTTGGAAATGGCGGAAAAAGGAGTGTAGTGGCGTTTTATGACAATAATAATAATATTTTTTTTTTAAATATCGGGATGAGTGAAACGGTGCCACTAACGGCACCGTTACTTCCCTGGCACTTTACGGTGCCGTTTTCAACCGTGTGTACCAAGAACGGTACACACGGTTGCACGGCATAACAATTGGGTGTCGGCAGGCATAAAGTTGGATCCCCACCATCTCGACGTACGACAAATGAAAACCCCCAAGTAAGGTCGTCTGGTTTGCCTGAAAGAGGACAAAAAATGGTGAGTTGTGGAATCAGGCCGGTATCGATAGATACTGTCCATCCAATCCGACCTTATCCTGGGAAACCTATACTCACTATAATTAATCCCGATAATGCTGCATTTCTCTGCCAAATTCGATAGGGAAAATAAAAAGTAGAAGTGAAGTGAATATATATGGCACGTAGTTTCTGCAACATTGGGGTCCTACCACTCTTGATCACTCATCTTTTCATCACCACACAACTCAGCGCAACCGCCGCCGGCGCAGAATGCAGAGGCGGCGGCGGCACGGTGGGTGATTGCATGGAAACCGGTGGGGAGGAGTTTCTCATGGATTCCGAGACTACCAAAAGGGTTCTTGATGGAGAAAAGGGGCGGCTAGGTTACGGTCCGTTGCAGAAACCTGCTTTATGTAATGCCGACAGATCCGGGAGTTGCTTAGCGGACAAAGTAGGCGTCAAGATGCACTGCAACTATTACAATAAATCGTGTGTGAAGTAGCTCTCTTGTATAATTGATGAATGTTGAAGTAGCTATATAATATAATATATATAATCCTGTTTTAATTTCTTTGTATGTACTCCTAATCTGCTAGCTGCCACATTCAAGCTGTGTATTATGTGTTTTAATTTTGTTGTGATTATATTAAAAGCTTCCAAGCTGCAATGTATTACGCATTGTCTTAAAGGAATTTTAAAAATGTAATAATACTTTATAATGAAAAATGTAATTGATAGATATATTCTTCCAAAGGCTGAACCCCAACCCTAAGGGCCCCCACACTCCGGCCCGACAGAGCAACCATAGAGGCTAGATCGGTGCTCACTGCGCACAAGAAAAATCATGATGACTCAACTGAACATGAACCATAGAGGCTAGACCGGTGCTCACTGCGCACAAGGAGCCCCCCTCACTTTGAGAGATTGCTCCCACACTGCCGCTGATGAGACTCGATCCCTGGTCATTCTTCCAAAGTTTCACATCTATGACCAGTTGAGCTACCCATGCGGGCCAATTGATAGATATATTACAAATAGACTCGGAACAAATCAACTCAGTGGAGCGGATCCTATCAAATTTGGGCCCGAGGCTGAGTCCTGAGTTTGGTACCTCAGAGGTCCCACGCCGAGCTCCGAGCTTGGTGCCTTGAGAAGGTCCGAGGCCGACCTCCGTGGATTCATGGACGGTTGTAGCGCGCATAGTGGAGGCTAGGCGTTAGATCCGGTTAAGGAGGTCCACTTAATTCCTTGTAACAATCTTGCACGAGTCTTAATAAAATCTTGTTTCCGTGACCAACATACTTGTTCTACATTCATTGTCTATGCTTTATTTCTTATTATTTTATATTTATTAGGTTATTTGAGTTGGACCACCCGATCAATATAATCCATCATATCAGTAATATATTTTTGATGAAGTCCATATGATAAAAGATATCTTATCAATACTTGTTATAACAAAGAGTTAGTTTGATTTATACCATAAAAAATAAGTCTATATATATAGTAAAATTTTTATGTTGTGACGCACAAATAAAGTGTTCTGTCAATTCCGCTTCAACTAAATCACATGTATGTATTTCAAAAAAAAAAAATCACATGTATGTATGTGCTCGTGGTTGTCATGTTGAGTATATAATATATAAATATAAATGTGCAATCCAACTATCTGGTTAAACTTTTAGTTGAGATGGAACACATGCTTTAATTTGATATTAGAATCATGCCAAAAGTCATTAGACTATGGTCCACGTATTGCTTGAAGTCCATCAAAAGTAATCAACTCGACCCGCATATGTGTTGAGCATATAATATATAAACTAAGTTTTTAGTTGAGATAGAGCACATGCTTTAATTATTTTAACTTCATCAATAATGCTAAGAAGTAACATTGCTGTCCTAGCTAGCTTCAAGTGTCCCGTTGAGGTTATGGAGATGTTGGCATGCATTGTTGCTTTATATCAATTTGGCTAGGTCTATATGGATTTTTCTTGTGCGTGATGTAATGATTGATAATTATTTAAATTTTATTTTTATTTTCATGTAATTCATCAATTTAAATATACATGAAAGTTAATGTAAAAATTAAAATAAATGTTTGTATATTATTGTCCACAACATTTATATTGATTTGTTTTAAATATTATTATTATTGATTTCTTTATTAACCCATTAATTAACTATAGTTTATCAAGTTAATTGTATATTAATAAATGAAAGAAGTAAACATTTTCCACAAAGAAAAAAAAAAGGTAAAAGAATAGGGGCAACCGGGCAACATCAAATTGGATTTGTAACTCTTTTGGTAACTAATTATATTATGAGTTTGGTCCTAAACTTAAGGGTCACAATATGAGATAAATTGTTAGATGTGTCTCAATTTATTTACTAGTGCCCACAATAAGAACAAATTCATATCTTGCTTTGCAGGGACTAGTAAAGTAAATTTTATAAAGAAAAAATTACACTTTTGGTCTTATAACTATATAGGGCGTGTTAATTTTGATCCGTGACTTTTAAAACTAACAATTTAATCCTTTAACTATACTTTTTTTAGCAGATTTGGTCCTTCCGACCAAATCACCGGTGGAAATTGACCGAAAAAACTTAAACTTTTTAAATTTTTTATTTGTGAGGGCAAAATAGTCATTTCAACCTCATTTCTTCTTCTTCCTTGCTGCGCCTGCAATGTTAATGAATGCCCGAATGAAAGACTGCAAAGTTAAAGAATTTAAAAAGGTTTAAATTCCTCCCAGTTGCTCACATGAAGTCTAATTTTTCTGCTCTTTTGATGAAAAAGAATTTAGTGGAAATAATAAAATTGTACAAAAGCTTTGATATTTTTTCTCGGTTGTGCTCCCCCCCACCCAGTGCCCCCACCCCAGGGTTTGATTAGGATTCTTGGCTGACGTTGGGGATTAGTATTAACTTATTGGATTTGGGGATTTTTTTTGCGGCTTTATTTTGGGGTTTGCTATGATGGGTTTCTAGAAAAAGCTGGAATTGGCGCCGGCGGCCTCAATCCGGCGATCTGACCCACCTCCATGTTCACGTTCTTTAACTTTGCATTCATTCATTCTGGCATGTTTCTATAAGGAGTGAGAAAAGAAAGAATGGCATTCATTCTTTTAACTTTGCACTCATTCATTCTTTAACTTTGCATTCTTTCATTCTGGCATTCATTAACATTGCAGGCGCAGCAAGGAAGAAGAAGAATGAGGATGAAATAACCATTTTGTCCTTCTGAATAAAAAATTTAAAAAGGTTTAAGTTTTTTCGGTCAATTTTTACCGGTGATTTGGTCGGGAGGACCAAATCTGTTAAAAAAAACATAGTTAAAGGATTAAATTGTTAGTTTTAAAAGTTACGGATCAAAATTAGCATGCCCCCTATAGTCATAGGACCAAAAGTGTAATTTACTCTTTTATAAATTTATTTTGAATTGATTGACTCGTTGAGTTGTATGCTGGAACAACTAATTATATTATGAATAATATTGTAAGTACTTATAATTTATACTACTCCATTTTTATTTTACACTTACTTGACAAGTTTTTTTTTTTTTTTTGGAAAAAAAATAAAAAACGAAGACAGTATATTAATTTAAGTCCAACTCCATAACATGAACAATGGAAGAGAAAGGGACTAAGAAATAGTCCATACAGTCAGACTTGGACAAGTAAACTAATAAGTGGGTCTCCCAAGCTAACAAAGTAGGCTATCCTGTTTGCAGATCGTTTAACAAATAAAAAACAAAAATTTGAAAAAGCTCTAGCTACTTTTTTTAACATCATTAATAATGAGATCAACAAACAACATCAAGGACTTACTATACTTGGAATGCCATTCACAACATCCATATTAAGATCGATCCTTCAGTGATTTTAATGCTTCCCAAACACTAATTGCTTCAGCTTCTCCTGGCAAGATTCCATTCCACGGAACTTCTTTGTATGTACTCCTAATCTGCTAGCTGCTACCAAAAGCTTCAATGACATGTTTTGATTATCCAAAAAAAAAAAAAAAGATTTCCTTTTTATCAATAAAATCACGTGTGCCAACAATTCATATACGGAGTATTTTCTTAAAATTATACACTACAAGTCAACAATTGACTTGTGCAAACTACATGGAATTTTAGGCCCACTACGTGGGCCTAAAGGGTAATTGGTTTCGACCCTACTCCCACTCCCACGGCATCACGCAAATTATGCTGTGGACTCGTGTATTGTGATACGAGTCCAAAACGATATCGTTTTCAGGGAAAACGTGATCTTCAAATTAAAAAAAAAAAAAATTGTCTCGACGTTAACGGCGTTATTCGTTTTTTGCATTATGAATGTACAGTTATGAAATTATGAATGTACAGTTACAGAGCTCTGATATTATGAACTTACAATTATGAACATAGAGCTCTAAATTTGTGAACATAGAACTTCGAAAATTATGAATTTATAGTTATTGAATTATGAATGTACATTTATTCCTACCAAAAAAAAAAAATTGAATGTACAGTTACAGAATTATGAATGTACAGTTATGCAATTATGAATGTACAATTATGGAATTATGAACACAGAGCTCTGACATTATGAATTTACAATTATGAACATATAGTAATAAAATTATGAACATATGCTCCTATAACAAAGTAGTCTGATATTTTTAAAAAAAATGATGGAAGATAACGGTGCCACTAACGGCACCGTTACCGTATCCACAATGCATGTTGTACACGGGTCCATAGCATAACGATTGCACGGCATTATATGTTGTTTGTCTACTCTTATAATATTTTTTTAATAATAACAAAATCCATATTCACTATTTAAGTGCGGCGTACATTACACGGGATAGACTTGGGGTTTATTGAGTACATGCAATGAACGCCATTCATTTCTTATCCATGTTTGGCCACTCAACTGGCTCCTTTTGAATCCTATACATAACACGTACTCTACACATTATATATAAATAGACTACGTGACCATATACGTTGCCCTGCCCATTATTCAATCCTACAGACGACATGAAAGGTGGCGAGTCACATTACTGTAGGCGCCTCTTTGTGTTTGTAGTCTTTACATTCTTTGTAATGTTAATAAGCACAAATGTGGGCGCGGGTGAATTCCTGCAGAGCGCCACAAACCTCACCGCCGCCGGCGGCACAGTCGCGGACTTCGTGGAAGCTGGCGGCGGCGAAGAGTTCCTCATGGATTCAGAAACCAGCAGTAGGTTTCTTGGCCAAATGCAAAAAACAGGGGGCCGCCATATTTCCACCGACGTTCTACGTCAACCTTATGTTCCATGTGGCAAAAGTAAGACAAAAATTAGAAACGTTAATTGCCTAGGGATCAAACAACACACCAAGCGACCCTGCAACTTTCTCAATCGGAGCTGTAATAAATGATGATAGGATATGTACTGTGCTTGCTAGCTAGCTAGTATATATATATATCATCATGAACTATATATATATATATATATATATATATATATATATATATATATATATATATATATATATGTATGTATCATTATATTGTTTCTCCCTCCACGGTAGCTGTGGTGTACCGTACCAGTACAGTGATCGATACCGTACGTCATTCGGTCATTCCCATGTCATCATCTTATCAATAATGCTTTGGAGTATTATTTTTTGTAATTCACATCAAATGCAGGCTCCCTCCAATAATACAGTACACCATTAATTAGTAGCGGCTCACGAATAGCTGTTTTTTGAAAATATAAAACAATAGTTTCAAAAGTAATTCATACAGGACCCAGTTCAACCAACATACATATTTAAAAAGTTCTATTATATGTACTCTCAAATTCTACTCCAAGCAATGATGGGATATTTTCATTAGGTGAGTCTCAAAAAAAGTGTCCACATCAAAGATTTGTGAGAGAAAGAAGCTAAAAGTTGGGAATAAAAAGTGATATTATTCTTAAACAATTTTTTCTAAACCCACAAAATGAAAATATCTTATTCATACTTGTCATGTCATATCAAATTAAAGTATCTTTACCACTCTTTTGGTTTCATAATTGAATCCTAAAGTATTATATTACGTCCACCCACTGATCCCCAATCGTGTCCGGTCCAACCTTATCCTGGGAAAGCTATACTCACTATAAATTTCTCTGCCAAATTCAATCAGTCATCAATACAAACAAGAAATTAAAGTAGAAGTGAAGTGAATATGGCACGTTTCTGCAACAATAATATTGGGGCGACCGCTGCCCTCCTCCTGTCACTCTTCATCTTGGCCGAATCTCTGTCTACTGCGGCACCTACCCACAGCACCAACTCCGGCCGGAAGTGCGGTGGCGCCGCCGAATGCACTGTTAGCGCCGCCGGAGGTGACGGTGGAGAAGAGTTTCTGATGGATTCCCAGACTGCTACCTGGCTTCTTAGTTCACTCCAAGACAACACTCAAAAGATTTCCTACAAAGGCCTGCAGAGACCACCGGTGTGCGATGCGAAGAGATCTGGCAGCTGCCTGGCCGACAAGGTCAACGGTGGTAATAATAAGTGTGACTTTCACAACCGGTCTTGTGTTCGTTGATATATAGAATGTGTACTGTACGAGGAATAAAATAATGGAATATGATTTCTGATGTGTAATGACGTCTGTATCATCAACTATAATATAATTACATTAACCATTTTTTTTTTTTTTTAAAGTTACTGGCTCTATTACATTGTAGTATGTGTTCATATACTTTCTCAACCTACTGAAACACAAAGAACCAATAACGTAACGCCTCCACTGAGGCTTGAACTCATAATCTTCCAATTGAAAATCCAACCCGGATACCATTAGACCACATAGTCCTGGTCACATTAACCAATTATTCATGAAATTATTAATAAATTATAGGAGGAAAGATTGGATGGGACCAACATCATATTCAATTTGAAATTCTTTTGGTGACTAATTTTGGTATTTGCTTTGGAATTCACTTTTCTACCCATTATAATGATTAATAAGAAAGCATGTAACTACTACTTGAAGTGTACCTTGAGATCTTGTGACTTTAGTTGGTAAAGGATCATATGAAGGTAAAGTCTTAGATTTTTTATAGGCCTAGGAATGTCAATCAGGTCAGCATATTCAATTTTGGGCTAACTCTATCAGGTATCAGGTTTATTGGGCAAATTCAACTAAAACTTTTGACATTTTCAAATTAGTATTCTAAGCTTTCAATTTTGGTAAACTAACATATTTACACTAATAAATATAAACTTATACATCATTTAATCAAGGGTGAATCAACGATTTGATCCCTCACTTATTCGCAACTTGTCAATGTTGCCCCTGAATCACGTATTCATCAATTTAGTCCCCGAAAATAATTGTTTTTCGTCAAATAAGTCCCTCAGGCCGTTTTCCGTCATGTCTCAGGCGAGACCTCCGATTTGCCCTGGGCATTTTGGTCTTTTCACGCCTTCTTCTTCATTAACTCTGACCAAACTTCGCCGGAGAAGTTCAAGCTCGCCGAAGGGAGCTTCTTCTCTTCCGCCGACGTCAGCTTCACCTCCGATTTCAGAGCTTTCCAGAATCGCAAGCAAATCAAAGCAACACTACAACATTTTTACGCCCCGGTCTACTCCAGGGGAAGACAATCAAACAGAGAAAAAGCAACGCAGCAATGGTGTTGATCGAAGCCGTGCCATCCTCTGACGAAACGTCAAAGCCAAAACCGCTACCAGTCAAGGCGGCTGAAGCATCGACAGACGCTGGTTCGTCCTCTGCGGCTGCGCCGGCGGCATCTGGATATGGTTCCGATGGTTACGAGACTGCTAGCGATACCGAACTTAACAAGACCGATGAGGCAGAAGGGAAGAAAGAGGAACAAAACCTTAGTCACAGTAGTGTAAAGGACGAGAAAGCAAAAGAAGATTATGGGAGCCCTGCCACATCAATACCGTCGTCTTCTTCGGGTGGAAATGAAGAGGCGCCGAAACAAAAAATGGAATCCGACATGGATCAACTTCACGAGGTTCTCTCTCTCTCTCTCTCTCAATACATATGCCTCCGATGCTAAATTTGTATATGCTTATGTTGCATTCAGTGATTTTGAAAAGAGTAAGCTAAATAAGGGAATATATATCTTCTACTCTGCTGCTGGAGAATGATGTTTATGCATTGTGATTTCCGGCATTCATTGGAGCTTTGTAATCCAACGATGCGTTGGGGGTGCGCCGGCGATCCCCCGGCAGATCGCGGCGACAGGCGGCGGCTAGCTCCGTCTCGATCTCTTCTCTCTCGGTAAAAGCTGAGCAACAACAACATCCGACGGCGAGACAAGGTCCATGGACCTACATCTCCCCTCCCTCTCTCTGGTGGAATCACGAAGAGGCGGAAGCAGCAGATCGGAGCAGCGACCTCCGCCCCTGGCAGTTGATCCCTCCCGGCGAAGCAGCAAACCGGCAATGGAGTTTTCCGACGAGCTTGAGCTTCTCCGGCGAAGTTTGGTCAGAGTTAATGAAGAAGAAGGCGTGAAAAGATCAAAATGCCCAGGGCAAATCGGAGGTCTCGCCTGAGACATGACGGAAAACGGCCTGAGGGACTTATTTGACGAAAAACAATTATTTTCGGGGACTAAATTGATGAATACGTGATTCAGGGGCAACATTGACAAGTCGCGAATAAGTGAGGGACCAAATTGTTGATTCACCCTTTAATCAATATAAACCTCTATGTCTAAGTTCTAACTAAAAATAATTAATATATTTATGATATAATGTACTCCGTAATAATTAAAATAGTTTTTTTATTATTTATTTTCATACAAAATATTTTATTTTGTAATAAACTTATTAAACTTTTATGAGAAAAGAGTCAAATAGACCCCTAAACTTTACCCCAAAGGTCAATTAGCCCTCTAAACTTTACAAAAGTGCAATTAAACCCTCAAATATGTCAAATTGGGTCAATGAAGCCTAAAAACCGGTAAATGACCTGTTATTACATGTCATTCCAATTCCGGCAACGGTTTCCAGCGACTAGCGACGAATTCTGGCGACCGGCAAAAAAATCCGACCGTCCGGTCGTCTTCCACTGGAGAAGACGACCGGACGGCCGCCTTCTCCATTGGAGAAGGCGGTTGTCCGGTCGTCTTCTCCGGAAGACAGCCGGATATTGTCGCTGGTGATCGGATTTTTTTCGTCGGCGGAATTCCTAGCCGGTCGCCAAAATTAAAATGACATGTAATAACATATCATTTATCAATTTTTGGGTTTCATTGACCCAATTTAACATGTTTAGGGATTTCATTACACTTTTGTAAAATTTAGGAGGATAATTGACCTTTAGAGTAAAGTTTAGGGGTCTATTTGACCCATTTTCTCAACTTTTATTTACAAATTTAATAAAAATTACTAAAGATAAACTTACATATAAAAAATATAAAATCTCTATATATTTTGTTTCAACATTTTTTGTGAAAGAAATAATATTTAAGTCAATAGTTATGTCATGGGCTTAGGTCGACCGTGCAAGGTGGACCCAGGTCAAAATATACAATTTATGTACTAAATTTTAACAATTTACGTACGGAATGTTTACAACAATCCGACAAGACATTTGAGATGATGTAAATCATGGTAACTCAACTGAACATGAACTACAGAGGTTAGACATTTGTTCATTGCCCACAAGGAACCTCCTCACACTTTGAAAGATTGCTACCACAATGCCGCTGGTAAAACTCGACCCCTGATCATTCTTTCAAACTTTTACCTCTTTAAGCTGTCCATGCGGGTAACATCATCCTATCCTATATCTTGTGGTTGAAATGAAGAAGACCATACACCTTAGCTAGCTCCCACCATTCCCATTCAATAATGCATATCACTTTCCTTCTAGTGTCCCCTTGACATTGATATGCAGCTAGCAACTAGCAAGAAATCCCAATGCTATAATAAGCACTATATAAAATTCAATCCTCACATTTCTCTGCCCACGAAAAGAGTAGAAGTGAAGCGAATATGGCACGTTACTGCAACATTAGTGCAGCCATCTTCATCGCTCTGTTCATCACCACCGGTGCCGAATCTGCCGCAGCTAATAACCACCACAACAGCAACTCCGGCGGCCAAAACTGCGGTGGTGCCGCCGGATGCACTGCTGCGCCCGGAGACGACGGCGGCGAAGAGTTCCTGATGATGGATTCCCAGACTTCTGCCTGGTTTCTTGATGGCGGATCTAAAACACTTGTCTACAACAGCCTGCAGCCAGGATCGCAATGCAATGCGCCGAGATCTGGCAGTTGCTTTGCGAAAGCAGTGAACCCTAACTTAAATGTGTGTAAGAACTTTCGTAACCGATCCTGTTTTAAAAAAAAATAAGTGTGAGGCCATCAGTCCATCACCACTGGCTACTAGCTACCTAAATCAGGTAGAGGGGAAAGTAAATCACAATATGTGGTTGAACTTATGTATATTTGTTCTCAAATGTTTGTATATTAGTATCTCCAATAAAGATTTTACGGTTAATAACAAAGTAAAGTTTAGAAATTTATTTTGAGTTGGTGGACTATTTCAGCTATGCCTCAAAGTCATGTTTTTATTAATAGAATGTACTGAATGAGCTACAAGAAGCTCACATTCATGAATAGGCTTTTTATATTCGTACAACTGATTAATTTATGTTTGTACAACCATATTAATTTTTTCATCACCTCCATGTTGGTTTTAGGGTTTTTTGAGCTCAAGGAGATCCAATACAACCGTAGTTGGTGGATTCAACTATCATTCCTTTCTAGAAAGCCAGCTTGTAGCTTTAATTGATAAATGGTTAGAAAAAGATAAATTAACTTAAATTATTCATAGTTAGCTCGCTTAAATTGAAAATGGCAAAGGATCTTGCTTCCATACAATATAATTCCACTTCAAACCTAATAAAATGGGCACATTAATGCCATTTCCATGTCGATAATGACATGTCATATTACTTCACTGTCCTTCAAATATCCCCCTTGGCATTGATATGTGGACACTAGTGTATGCTTTGTCATGTATGATTAAAGAAATCACAATATATTAGCCCTCGTGGGCTCGGTTTACCCCGGCCCCCTCATACAACAAAAAAAAAATCACAATATATATATACTCCCATCATATATCATATATATCTAATCTAATCATAATAATAATGGTTTTACAGCTTTAGGCAGACAGACCAACATCATTTAAACCTTCATTACTAAAGAAGGAACTCAAGAATCAGTTGCATTTACTACATAACCGCCACACCACTTTTTAGCCCTTCTAATAGCCCTAGCTAGGCCGACCAGTTGAGCTAATAGCCAAACTGACCAAGTACATCCAGTCGACACTAAGTATGACCTCTCGAGCTGGGAGTCCATGCTCAGTCTCCCAACTCATTAAATAATAATAATGAAAAATAAATAGGTGATTCATCATATTAATTGTGGTCTATTACTTAGAATAACATGGTTAAAGACCAAGGAGGTAGTTGGAGAATTAACTACCGGTACCGGATTAAAGACGGACTAAGGAGGTAGTTGGTGCAGTCAATGATCCAATTAAGGAGTGAATTGCAGCTCATACATTTGTCCTATATATACTTATATACATAGACGACAGACATACATAACGGTGTACACAGCGCAAGTTTGTACCAGAAATGAAGGGTGAAACAACGCGTTCCAGCACAAGCTTCTTTCTCTTTGTATTCTTGACGTTCTTTTAAATGTTAAGCACGGCGGCCGGCGGCACAGTCGGTGATTGCATGGAAACAGCCGGCGGCCGCTAGTCGTAGCTCCTCAAGGATTCCGAGACTAATTATTCATTTAACCTTCAAGATGCTGAAAATTTACGGGATGATAAATGTTAAAAGTTGACTCTTCAAGTCTCCACCTGATACTTCAAAGACGAAGAGGTAGTTGGAGAATTCACTACTGGCCTGGAATAATTAAAGACGGAGGTAGTTGGCGGTGTCAATGATCCAATAAGGAGCGGAAGACATTTTGTCCCAAAAGGTTGAATCAGCAACCCCCAGAGCATGTGAGAGGATGTAAAATGGACATAATTCCCACACTGTTACCGCCAAGGTTCGAACCTTAATCTCTTGTCTCAAATACTGTTCACTAAACCATTGAGCTAAGTCCGTGCGGGTGAACGGAAGACATTTTTACACTTCTTCTTGCCTTCATCCTACCTACCTAGCTAGTAAGCTTTATATACACACAAGCCTCACCCTGTTCACTGCGCAACCAAAGTGAAAGAGAAACAAAACCCTATATAGAGAGAGAGATCGAAGAAATGAGAAGTGATTGGCATCTCTTTCTCCTCGTGTTCATAATGTTCTTTGTAATGTCCGCAAAACTCAGCGCTGATCCTCTAGCCGGCGCCCGCGCCAGCGCAGAATGCAGAGGCAGCACAGTGGGTGATTGCATAGAAACCGGCGGCGAGGAGTTCCTCATGGATTCTGAGACTGCCGGAAGGCTTCATTCGGTCGGAAAGAGAGGATCGTAAGTTACCCAGCGGCGGAGCAGAGAGGCCCGATATGTAATGCGCAAAGGGGCTACGGGAGTTGCCTTGGGGAACAAAAGAACACAAGGAAAGGCCCCTGTAACTGTTACAACCGGGGCTGTTGAATGCGTGCTGTACGAGGAATAAAGCATATGGCAGGAAAATAAAATGGAACAGAATGGAAGAATGTGTGATGTAAAATGACTAAGCTCATATTTTGTAACCTACTTAGCTTATTAGTCAATTTTAACTTATTTGACCACTATTAGTGGTTTGATTTGGTTAAACAATCAATATGAATAATTAACTTTTTTGTAACTTATTACTCTAAAATGCTAAAATTCAAAAAGCTGCTCAAGTCATCTTTTTTTTATCAGCTTTTTGAGAAAGTCATTTTACGTGTAATAAGCTATCAGTTAACAGCTAATTTACCAAACACTTTTCTACAATCAGCTAATACTATTAATTAGTCAAATCCACTAACACAATCAGCTACTAGCTATTTACCAAACACCCCCTAGATATATTATCAAAAGCTATGGCATAGTTTCAATTCCTCCTACACGTTTTTAATCTCTCTTCTCTGCTCAAGAATCCCCTACTGTGGAGTCTCCCACATCTTCCAAACCTCTAAACCAAATAGGGGCTATGGAGGAGGCCATGGGAATTCTTGAAATTCTATTTTAGGCACAAACTAGGGTACATTTTGGAGGTTAAACTTAAAAACGGTAATTATATATAGACTTATAGTGCGCTAGTGTTATGTCTAGACTCACCCATATAAATTTGAATCAAGTTGGTATCTCTAATCCAATCATACCACCAAGTACCAACCTAATGGGCTCATTAATGCCTTTCCCATTCCCATTTCAATAATGCTAAGGCATGATGATATACTCCACCTTCAATGTGGAGCTGTCACTAACCCAATTAATGAGTGAAACACATTTCTAGCGGATTGCGCTCCATACTTTATTCTACTATGCACTATATACATAGCCATACCTTTGCTCACAGCGTAAGCCTGCACCAAAAGTTAAAGAGCAAGAAGAAAAATGAGAAGTGAAGCATATTCCGGCAGGCTCAAGTACCCCCAGGGTGATACTTGTATTTCCTGCAGGCGCCTCTTTCTCTTTGTGTTCTTAACTTTCTTTGTAATGTTAAGCACGACCACAAAACTCACCGCTGCTTCTCTAGCCGCCGCCGCCACCGGCTCAGAATGCACAGGCACAGTCGGTGGTTGCATGGAAGCCATTGGGGAGGAGTTCCTCATGGATTCCGAGACTACCAGAAGGCTTTTGGTCGGAAAGCAGAGAGGTCCCATAAGTTACAACACGTTGGACAAAGGTTCAGTATGTAATGCGCACAGATACGCGAGTTGCACAGGAAAGCAAAGTAACGTGAAGGTGAACTGCAACTTTCACAATAGATCGTGTTTAAGGCCTAGATAGTGAGTGTAACTTACCTTCAATCTCTTTGTATAATTGAATGTTGAAGTAGCTAAACAGTCCCGCTTGTATGTCCTCAATCTGCTAGTATTGCCTCAGACGACCCACCTCCATTTTCAGCAATGTTGTCAATTGTGGCAATTCCGGTAGATCCGTAGATTCAAGGTTTAAACAGTGAAGGCTCTGTCTTTTCATGTTGTGTCAAAAGCTTGCAAGTTGAAATATATTACCAGTAGCAGTTGTGTTGAAGATTTAGAGGAATCTCAAATAAGTTATGAAAATAAAATGCAAAAGGAAATAAGTCTCTGTTATTGAGTAATAATACTACACATGCTTCCGACATTAGAGCATCCATATCAGTTAGTTGGAGATATTAGGGGAGAATGTAAGAGTGAGTAGGAAAGAGAATATTATGGGAGGGGAGGGAAAAAAAAATCAAAACTGATTTTATAAAAAAAAGATTATAAAAAATAAGCATATCATTTCTCTATTAGTTCTCTTTCCTCCATCATTAATTCTTTTTCTTGGGCAGAGTAATATCCCAACATTTGCAGATGCTTCCCACCCCTTCTCTCTCTTGATTCTCTCTCTGCCACCATGGCATTTTGACCTCAAAAGTAGTGAATTCTCCCCATTTCTCCTCTGATGTAGATGCTCTTATATATTGTCTGACATGTCATGTTCTGATTAGTTGACAATCAAATTAACAGCAAACGACTAATACAATCAGCTAATTACCAATTACCAAACAATTAAGACCCTTACCTCGCTGCAGGTTGAGTAAAAGACAGGGTTGAAGAAGGAGGATTTGGTGATATAAAATAATAAAATTTTCTTAAAACTGAATAATATTGGAAAGAGATACATGATCAGTAAGACAGGGTTTCTTCGTCTCCTGCCATGGAGACGAAGAAGTTATCTCCGTCTCCATGGCCGGAGACGAAGAAGGTTTCTTCGTCTCCGGCGGAGACGGTATCTTTTTTTTTTTTTTTTTTAATTTTAATTTTAAATAATAATTTTTTAAAAATATTTTAAATTAGAAGTGACCTGCTAATTACCTGAAAAACCTACAAATTAAACTAATTGAATATAATTGGTTAGTTCAGGGACCCAATTGTAGCTTTTTTAAGTTCGGTGGCCTAATTGCATTATTGAGTGCAGTTCGATGACCTATTTAACGCTTATTCCTAATATAATTTATAAATATGTCTTGTTTAAACTAAAAGTTAATTAGTTGAACACCATACTTCAATAGACACTCATTATTATCTACCGAACTATATTGAGTAGTCACTGCAATTCCCAAGTCTGCAACCATGAAGAATGGAAACATTGGGAATTATATTGCATCTGCCACTTTATTTTTGGATGCTATATATCGAAGATATTTGAGAGTTGTGAGGAAGAGATTGGCAATGCAAGTTGCACCGCATATATAGATCGAGTTGAGAGGCTTAATTTATGTGCTGGTTGAATGATTAATTATTCATTTAACCTTCAAAATGTTGAATTTTCGCGGGATGATAAATGTTAAAGTTGACTCTTCAAGTCTCGAGTCAATGACTCAAATGTGCTATGACCACCCTCTATTTTCCAAATTGTGTGCTGATTTTTTTTTATTTTTTTGACAAAAATGTGTAAAACTAAGTTGGGACTTGCGTTTACGGAATCGTATTTACATAAAACACAAGTAAGACTTGCGTTTACAGAATCGTATACGTAGAACGCATTCAGTAAATGCGTTTTAGGTTGAGATAGGGTATAGGGAAAAACTATATGGTATAGGGTTTTACGTAGTATAAGTAAAACGCAAATGTTAGATGCGTTTATGGTCCGGAAATCGTGCTGCAATTGAACCTTAAATACCTTGATTTACGCTTCAACGATTTCGAAGGAAAACTCCCGCCGGCATTGTTTGACAAGAACATCGACGTCATTAATCTAAACAATAACCGCTTCGAGTCCGAACTCCCCGACAATTTCGGCAACTCTTCCGCCTCGTTAATCGTCCTCGCTAACAACAAATTCAGCGGATGCGTTCCGGCGAGCATTAGCAACGGCAGAATGGCCGACAGCCTGGAAGAGCTGTCAATGTTGAACAATGATTTCTCCGGTTGTTTGCCGGGGGAAATCACGCACCTCAAGAGTGTGACGTTGTTTGATATGTAAAGCAATAAGTTGACCGAAGACCTGCCGGCGGGGCTTGAGTACATGAAGAACGTGCAAAGCATCGTGCTTTCCAACAACATGTTCAACCTAAAAAACGACGGCGGGAGCTGCTCCCGGGCCGGTAAAAAACAGCATTTGGGAGATGCGTTAGACGTATTAACGCATCTTCCAAATGCGTTTTAGAGTATGTCATTCGTATACGTACAACGCGTTTACAGAATGCGTTCTACGTATACGATTCCGTAAACGCGAGGACTTGCGTTTTACGTTAATACGAAAAAAAAATTGCCCAGACACATGCAAAAACTCAAGTCCCAACTTAGTTTTACACATTTTTGTCAAAAAAAAAAAAGTCAGCACACAATTTGAGAAAAAGAGGAGGGTCATACCACATTTCAGTCATAAACGCATCTGACATTTGCGTTCAAAGACAAAGAGGTAGTTGGAGAATTCACTATGGGAGTAAAGATGACGGAGGAGTACGGAGGTAGTTGGCGGTGTCAATGATCCAATTAAGGAGTGGAGGACATTTTTAGCTGATTTACACTTCTTCGATCTTGCCTTCATCCTACCTACCTAGCTAGTACGCTTTATATACACACAAGCCTCACCCTGTTCACTGCGCAACCAAAGTGAAAAAGAAACAAAACCCTGTATAGAGAGAGAGAGAGAGAGAGAGAGAGAGAGATGGAAGAAATGAGAAGTGCATGGCATCTCTTCCTCATCCTCGTGTTCTTAACGGTCTTTGTAATGTCCGCAAAACTCAGCGCTGATCCTCTAATTGGCGCCGGCGCAGAATGCAGAGGCGTCACAGTGGGTGATTGCATGGAAACCGGCGGCGAGGAGTTCCTCCTGGATTCTGAGACTGCCGGAAGGCTTCATTCGGTCGGAAAGAGAGGATCCATAAGTTACGGTGCGGAGCAAAGAGGCCCGATATGTAATGCGCAAAGGGGCTACGGGAGTTGCCTTGGGGAACAAAAGAACATAAGGCTAAACTACATGGAATTTTAGGCCCACCACGTGACGTACGTACCTGCACAGTGCCACAGTCTAAAGGGTATAGTAATTGGCTTCAAGCCTTCAACCCTACTCCCACGGCATCATAGGTTGTCTCTGTATAATTTTTTTTTTTTTAATAATACCGAATTTAAGTGCCTACATTAAATAGATTTCATTTTTATATAATAGTTTGTAAATTATAAATAATAAAGATTTCACATACTTAATAATATTCTTACCCATTATTGCAGTGCTGTATGTGTTTTTTTTTTTTTAATATATATATATATATATATATATATATATATATAAAAGAAATCATTGATATTGCCTTTCTAATTCTTTGCTTTAATTCATCTTTGTTTAATCGTTCCTTAGTATTTCTCAATTATGGTTAACATATGTAAAGTCATGCTTAACTCAAATTGATCTATAAAAAGTTGCTGAAATTGAGAGCGATGTGAAATATGTATTTGCTTCAAGGATTGGCTAAATTAAACATGTAATATTAGTTAGAAATTAGAAATATAATCCCGAGATTGAAACATAATTTTCATAGTTAATTGTTATGAATTCTATTCTTTAATTTCAATTCTAACTCTTAACTCTATAAATCCTTTCGGTCGGCCCCTTACACGGTATAGAGTGTATGCCATTCATTTCTTATCCATGTTTGGGCACTCAATTAGCTCCTCCTTTTGAATCCTACAACACGTACTCTACACATAATTATATATACATATATATCAATTGCCCATTATTCAATAATCCTACAGGTAGACATGAAAGGTGGCGAGTCACATTACTGCAGGCGTCTCTTTCTCTTTGTAGTCTTTACATTATTATTAATATTGTTAAGCACGATTGTGGGGCCGGGTGAATGCCTGAGCGCCACAAACCTCAACGCCGCCGCCGGCACAGTTGCGGACTTCATCGAAGCAGGCGGCGGCGGCGAGTCGGAGTTCCTCATGGATTCCGAGACTAGCAGAAGGCTTCTTGTCGGCGGCGCAAAGCAGAAAAGTCACATAATTTACAAGCCGTTGGACAGAGGTCCGATTTGCAAAGCCCACAGATACGCGAATTGCATTGGGGTCAAAAAGAACAGAAAAATGAAATGTGCCTTTGACAACCGGTCCTGTGGTTAATACAATATGTATTGTACAAACCAACCGGCACAAGTCTTTCCGGTGCAGTGTATCTCTCTTTTGTCACTCAAAATATGTATGGTAAATTATTTGTGTAATATCTTGAATTATAATATAATTTATAAATATGTCGTGTTTAAACTAAAAGTTAATTAGTTGAACAACATACTTCAATAGACACCCATATTATTATTTATCGAACTATATTGAGTAGTCACTGCAAGTCTGCAACCATGCAGAATGGAAATATTGGGAATTATATTGTATCTGCCACTTTATTTTGCGATGCTATATATCGAAGATATTTGAGAGTTGTGAGGAAGAGATTGGCAATGCAGGTTGCACAGCATTTATAGATCGAGTTGAGAGGCTTAATTTATGTGCTGGTTGAATGATTAATTATTCATTTAACCTAACCTTCAAAATGTTAAATTTTCCCGATAAATGTTAAAGTTGACTCTTCAAGTCTGTCCGATATTTCAAAGACGAAGAGGTAGTTGGAGAATTCACTACGGGAGTAAAGACGATGGAGGAGTACGGAGGTAGTTGGCGGTGTCAATGATCCAATTAAGGAGTGGAAGACATTTTTAGCTGATTTACACTTCTTCGATCTTAATTGCCTTCATCCTACCTAGCTAGTACGCTTTATATACACCCTGTTCACTGCGCAACCAAAGTGAAAGACAAACAAAACCCTATATAGAGAGCCAGAGAGAGAGATGGAAGAAATGAGAAGTGCATGGCATCTCTTTCTCCTCGTGTTCTTAACGTTCTTTGTAATGTCCACAAAACTCAGCGCTAATCCTCTAGCAGGCACCGGAGCAGAATGCAGAGGCGGCACAGTGGGTGATTGCATGGAAATCGGCGGCGAGGAGTTCCTCATGGATTCCGAGACTAGCAGAAGGCTAACAGTAGGCGCAAAGCAGAGAAATCACATAGTTTACAAACCGTTGGAGAGAGGTCCGATATGTAATGCGCAAAGCTACGGGAGTTGCCTTGGGGGGAAAAAGAACATAAGAATAAACTGTAGAGTTTACAACCGGGGCTGTCGTTGAATGCGTGTTGTACGAGGTATAAAGCATATGGCAGGAAAATAAAATGGAACAGAATAGAAGAATGTGTGATGTAAAATGACTAAGTTGATGTTTGGTAACATAATTAGTTTATCAGTCAATTTTAGCTTATTTAACCATTATTAGCTGTTTGATTTGGTTAAACAATCAATATGAATGTTTAATTAATTAGCTTTTTGTAACAACTTATTACTCCAAAATACTAAAATTCAAAAAGCTGCTCAAATTAGCTTTTTAAGAAAGTCATTTTGCATGTAATCAGCTAACAGCTAATTTACCAAATACTTTTCTACAATCAGCTAATGCTATCAATTAGTCAAATTCACTAACTCAATAAGCTATCGGCTATTTACCAAACACCCCCTAAATGTATCATCAAGAACTATGGCATAGTTTCTATTCCTCCTTCACGATCAGCTAACAGCTAATTTACCAAATACTTTTCTACAATCAGCTAATGCTATCAATTAGTCAAATTCACTAACTCAATAAGCTATCGGCTATTTACCAAACACCCCCTAAATGTATCATCAAGAACTATGGCATAGTTTCTATTCCTCCTTCACGTTTTTAATCTCTCTTCTCTGCTCAAGAATTCCCTACTATGGAGTCGCCCACATCTTCCCAAACCTCTAAACCAAATAGGGGCTACGGAGGAGGCCATGGGAATTCTTGAAATTCTGTTTTAGGCACAAACTAGGGTACATCCTGGAGGTTTAAACGTAAAAAGGGTAATTATAGTGCGGTAGTGTTATGTCTTAGACTCACCCATATAAACTTAAATCAAGTTGGTATCTCTAATTCAATTATACCACCAAGTACCAACCTAATGGGCTCATTAATGCCTTTCCCATTCCCATTTCAATAATGCTAAGGCATGATGATATACTCCACCTTCAATGTGGAGCTGTCACTAACCCAATTAATGAGTGAAACACATTTCTAGCGGTTTGCACTTCATACTTTATTCTACTATGCACTATATACATAGCCATACCTTTGCTCACAGCGTAAGCCTGTGCACCAAAAGTTAAAGAGCAAGAAGAAAAATGAGAAGTGAAGCATATTCCGGCAGGCTCAAGTATCCCCAAGGTGATACTTGTATTTCCTGCAGGCGCCTCTTTCTCTTTGTGTTCTTAACTTTCTTTGTAATGTTAAGCACGACCACAAAACTCACCGCTGCTTCTCTAGCCGCCACCGCCACCGGCTCAGAATGCACAGGCACAGTCGGTGGTTGCATGGAAGCCATTGGCGAGGAGTTCCTCATGGATTCCGAGACTACCAGAAGGCTTTTGGTTGGACAGCAGAGAGGTCACATAAGTTACAAACCATTGCAGAAATCTCCACTATGTAAGGAGCGCAGATACGGGAATTGCTTAGGAAACCAAAAGAACAAGAAGATGAACTGCAACTTTCACAATAAATCGTGTGTGAAGCTTTGAGAGTAGGTATGGCTTACCTTCAGTCTCTTGTATAGTTGAATGTTGAAGTAGCTAAACAGTCCCGCTTGTATGTCCTCCTAATCTGCTAGTATTGCCTCAGACGACCCACCTCCATTTTCAGCAATGTTGTCAATTGTGGCAATTCCGGTAGATCCGCAGATTCAAGGTTTAAACAGTGAAGGCTCTGTCTTTTCATGTTGTGTCAAAAGCTTTCAAGTTGAAATATATTACCAGTAGCAGTTGTATTAAAGATTCAGAGGAATCTCAAATAAGTTATGAAAATAAAATGCAAAAGGAAATAAGTCTCTGTTATTGAGTAATAATACTGCACATGCTTCCGACATTATATATTGTCTGACATGTCATGTTCTGATTAGTTGACAATCAAATTACCAGCATACGACTAATACAATCAGCTAATTACCAATTAACAAACAATTAAGACCCATACCTCGCTGCAGGTTGAGTAAAAGACAGGGTTAAAGGAGGACTTGGTGATATAAAACAATAAAATTTTCTTAAAACTGAATAATATTGGAAAGAGATACATGATCAGTAAGTTCCATGATCAACGACATTTTTCCTAGTATTATTTTGCTTATACACATCAGATTAATGTAATATAATTGATTGACGACTATTTCAACTATTCATCAAAAGAATTGTGAAACTATTTATTGCTACAATGCTAAGAAGCTAAACTTTGTCATTCAGTAGTGCCTTCCCAATCAAACAATAGATGACTGCTAAATGTCTTGAAACAATGGGCCAAAAATGAGCATTTTACAAATACCTCTGACCGTTATCTAACTCCAAAATCGAGACCACAAGCAAGGCGAGGTACTGTGGTGTTAAAGACATTGAAGGAATTTCTCACAGGTCAGCTGCTTCGCGAACCTTATTTACTCCTTTGCACACAAGCGCTCTACATTAAAAACAAATAATCACTTATTAGATAAAGCCTCGTTGAAAAATATGAATTTGCATGCTATGAAGAAAGGAAAACGAGCCATCTAATGATCAGAATATGAATCACTTGAACACAGAGAGGACCCCATAGATTCAACCCCTATATGATGATAGATCTTCCCCACTAATGAGTTTATAGCAAAAATCTAAGCTGAGAATGGCAAGCAGTGATTATATACTGGAGACTTGATAACAACCATAACCAGAGAATGACAAGCAACTTGACAAAAAGAGACTGGTCTGGTGGGGGAGAGGTATGGGTAGTGAATGTTGGAAGCGGCCTTACTCAGATATTCATAGGCTAGTATCATCGAGGTACCCCATGCCGACATGCTGACAAATCTTGGACCCAGTCCTCTGTATAATCCACTCCAACCATCTTCGGCAATCAGCTGTTTAACTACTTGTCTTGCATTAGGTCTGTCATTTTTATGCCCCATCACCTGCAATGTACCAAAAGCTCTAGAATTAGTCAATGGAGATCAGGTCAATTTCCACTTTCCAGTATTACTAGACCTCAAATTAATTCTCAGCAATCTTCCTTTCTTCCCCACAAACTAAAGCAAAGGGCAGGAAAAATAATTGGTTTTCCAATTTAGAACTATGGAATCTACAAACATCAGCAGAGATTTACTCCACCAGTATATGTATTATTGCTTAAAAGCATCTAAGGCTACACCTATATGATTTCATTTAGCACACATGAAAAGAAAAAGAGGAAATAAAAAGTGTAATGTGGGAAGATGAAGGCTCGCAAAACATTATAAGTTCATTCAGTTTTCGACTGCACTGGGGTGCAATAGGCTGCATTTAAAAAATACCACATTGTCAAGCCTAGCGAGGTTGTTACCATTTATTCAATTTTTAAAAAAAAAATTAAAAAATTGCATGATAAGTTACTAGACACCTGCAAACGTGTTTTAATGGTGTCCAATGGAGTTGTGATGCAAGATGCAGTAGCACCCGCAATAATTCCACCAGCAGCTTGAACTGACACTACCATTCCCTGGCTAGGAGCAGATTGACCATTCTCAGTCCCATGTCCTAAGAGGCTGTCAAAAACATGTTAAAACAGTGAAATGCTTGAGAGAGTTTCCACAAAAAAGTATAGCTTAGAAACAGCCAGAATTGGTCAAAAAGGAATATCTGTGGAATATGCACCACAGTAACTTTATTCATCAAGAAAAAGAAGTCAGGGAAAGGAAATAGTGGAAATCAAAGATACTACAATGCATTCATATGAAATGGAAATGACATGACTCACCTCCACATGAAGCGCTGGCTTGAACCATAGCTGGCCCACCATACTGCACTTGATGGAGAATAAGTTAAGACAGAGAGACCAAATCCTCTATATAGTCCACGAATGCCTTCAGATTTCACGACTTTGCGAACAACATCTAGGCCCCCATTGTAGTTAGCATGGCCTGAGTATCCTTGCACCATTAGCCTTTGGCTAACCTTTAGCATCCAATTTTGTAAAGAGATACCATATTTAATTACAGGCAAATTAAAGTTAAAAGAAAGAAAAAAAAAGTTATAAGAACATGTAAGTTGATTGGATAGCTATACTTAGATATATTTATGTTTTCGAAAAATTTACAAATTTGATGCTGAAATCACTTCATGAGACAAATGTTGGACAGTGTGAAGATGCAGTCAAGTATATGATTGATGACAGTAATACGTACCACATCAATTGGAACAAATATAGACTGTGAACAAAGCGATGCCAACATGCCACCAATCCCATTTGCTATAGCTGCCTGTGTAGGTTCTGACAATTTGAATGGCTCAACCATCCGAAAGGTGGCTACTTTTATGGTCTCCAATGCCGTGAGAAATATAATTCTGGCAGGAATTGCACCTGTAATGACTGTACCAAAACCCCTATACAAACCGGGAATCCCATCTGTTTTCAAAACTCCTCTGAACACAGAAAATGCATTCTTTTCTGCAGCATAATGGTCAGCTACCTGCAACCTCGTCTTCACAACTGAAATGGGATAAAGTGCAACTGTAATGCCAGTAAAAATCCCAGCTCCCAGGACATAGAACTTAGTTTTGTCAAGCCTGCAGGAGAAGTGAATCATATGAACAGGACTAAAGATGCACCACAAATCAGAATACAACAGCACAAGAAAAACCGCAATGTCATTAATAAGCTAATAAAGCACGCAAAATTCATTATTTTCCATAATTAAGCACCTCATTAATTAATCTAAATAAAGACGAACACATCCATAATAATTACCGTGACATATAAAAATAAAAATATTAACAAAAATGTAAAACCGATCAAAAGAAAAGCTTACTTGTCCCAGTTAATTTCGGATTGATAACGCTGTTGAGATCGAGCAGCATCCATTTGGACCTAAAAATGCTTGTTCCGAAATCCGGAGGTAGAAAATTTATTCAACGGAAAATGAATTCTACAAAATTTCCAAACCCTAATTTGCTAACCAGAATCCATTATTAATACCGTATTAAATTGACTTTCGGTAATTAAAATTTGGAATAAAATAGGGAAATTCAACTACTTTTCTATTGTGGAAAGCCCGTAATATGAACTATGAATATTCGCCATGGAGATTGGAGAAGAAGCATGTTGGCGCCGCCAGACTGTCAAATATTTTGATTTTTGTATTCTTTTTTTTTTTTTTCCTTTTTTACTGCACATAAAATTTGGCGGTGAAATTGGTTTGGTAACTTTGACTTGGGCTTGATTCTCCCTGATTTTGACTTTTGGGCTGAAGATCTTTGGGCCTCCACAATTTGTTATGTACTTATATAGCTTTTTGGATTGGGCTTCTATATTCTACTAACCAAAATATATTGGCCCAATAGGCTTTTCGATTAAAATGGGTTTAAACCGGTCAATTATAGTCAACTAAAGTTAATTTTTTTCCTTAGAGCATCCACACTTGTGCATATTATGGGGAGATTTCAGAATTAATTCTTCTCAATGGAGATAATAACAAATGTGGGGTGGGGATAATGGTGGAGATATTCATCCTACAAAATTGGGGAGAATGGCAGAAAAAGAAGAAAGAGAAAGAAAAGAAAAAAGGGGCAACGCGCACAGCAGCCTGCCCACACGGAAACACGCGCCCGAGGGAGCGTCAGGCGCGCCGTACGGCGCGCCTGATCCTTTAATTTTTTTTTATTTTTTTTTTGTTTTTTTTTATTTTTGATTTTGATTTTTTTGTTTTTTTTTTTTTCCTCCCCTTCCCACATTCTCTCTCCTAATCACTCTTACATTATCTCCAAATTCTCCCCAACCATTGTGAATGCTCTTATAGTCTTTTGTTAACTAGAGTTACAAGACATATTTCACCTAAAGTACACATTCCGTTGTTATACCATGGACTATGCTATGTCCACCTTGCAATGCCTTGCAATGGTGGACTCGGGTTCAAAATACACAATTTACATATTGAATGTTCACAATTTACATACCGAATGTAAAATTGTGAACATTTAATATGTAAATTGTGTATTTTTTTTACCAGATTAGACTCGAGTCCACATAATAATTTGTCATACACCTTCAAGTAGCTATTGTGCGCTTTCTCGTAAACCAAAGAATATAGATTTTTCATTTTGAATACAACATTTAGTCTGTGTGGTTTTTTTTTTTTTTTTTTTTGATACAATAGAAGGAAGAACAAAAGCAGTTAAACAAATTTAGGTTGAATAATGTTCAAAATATCAATAACAAATAAGCAATGAATCTTAACTTAATATTAAATTGTACACTTCTTTATATAAAGAACCCAATCAAAATTTAAACTCTTAATATTATAGCAGAAATTGAACCACACCCTACTGCTGGAATTTTCAAAAGTAATGTTTCTCATCACCTAAACTAACACTTTTATCTAATTTCAAAAATCCATGCTTCATTTTTCATTTTCTTTTATTTAATTGTTGTTTTTAGTTTTATTTATAAAACAATGAATTGAAAGGAGGAGGACCCACTAGTATTTGCGTCGCTGTTTTTTTCCATGCCGATTGTCGTGATGAATCCCCACCGACAGTAAACGAATCGCCAAAGAAAATATTTATTTATTTATTATTACTTAAAAAGAAAACATATTTATTTATTTTTTAAAAAAAGAAAATGGGAAATGATGGTCAAGTAGCTAGAAAAATATGCCCAGAGCTCTACGGTGCGGTTGTGCTTTCTTCTTCGGTGTGCACTGTCGGCAGCTGGACACATGGATTATTACTCAAACGACCATGTTTATTATTTGTATTATTATTATATTCTTTTCTTGATTTCTTGATTAAGACCGTCTTAATATTCTCTGCTGTGTGGTTTTCTCTGTCCTCTTTCTTCTTGTCACACCCAACAACAGTTACGTTAATAATAGAGTTTCATGGTAATTAGGAACATCCTAAAATATAACCATGTTTTTCTGCAGTTCTTGTTCTTCTCTAGGTTGAATCTTTTAATTACCCCTTCCAACCCAGGATTTATAAAATGGGTTAGCAGTTTGCATGGACACCTCAGTTGATCATAACAGTAAAATTTAAAAAGAATGGTCAGGATCGAGTTTCACCGGTGACACTGTGAGAACAACTTATCAAAGGGGTTCCTTGTACACAGTAAACAAAGATCATTATCTTTTTATATTCATCTAAGTTACTATAATTTAGATATTCCCAAATACTCTGTCGAGCCAGGATGTAGAGACTCCTGGGATTAAAAATTCAACCTTTTAAAAAGAATAAGATGGGCTAGCATTTTGAACTGTTGGTGATAACTTAATCGGATTATATTTTAGTTCTTTTAATTAAGTTGTAGCTTTTTGATAGTTGATCAATTAAACTGTACCAAATATAATCTTAAATTGATTTATCTTATTATGATCATTTGTCAATTAGCTAAAAATACACATTTACGTAATAATGACAAAGTTTATCGTATAGAAAAAAATTATAGATATTTATTTTTTATTTTTAAATAAAATAAAAAGGGGGTGGCAAGATTAGTGGGCCGCCTCTAAATTGTTAGCTGTCAAAAATGGAGTGTGGTGATTTTCTACAAATGAGAGTAGTGTCGGTTTAGACGAAAGAGCTAAACTGATTCGACGCCACAAATGTAAATCAACTTACCAAGTCTTTCCGATTACGTGTGAGGATTAGTTAGACAATAATTAAGGAAGAAAACGATACGATTTTCTCAAATTAAGGACAAATATGTTTGTCCGTCACAATCGTTAATTTGGAAATAAGATTATATTAATAATTAAATTCCCAGATTTACAGTAGGAGCACAGCACACACTGACTTTTTAAAGTCCACTTTAGCTCTGAGAGGGGACTTGCCTTGAGCCCAAGAGTTACCCTCACTTCAAATCTTCTCTCTCTCTTTGGTTTCAGATCTCAGGCAGTGGCAGCCATTGATAGTTGCAGAAGAAATAGATGCTAGTGGAAATGGGGCTCTCGAGATCTCTTGCTAAATTCACTGCTAGCGCCGCCGTTATTGTCTTCTTGATTTCTTGTTTCAGCTTTACTTCTACAGGTACCCTTTTTGCTTCCTAAATTGTTGGATTTTGGTTCCAAGATTGCTTTTTTGAGCTTTTATGAAGCTTCTGTGTTCTTGATTTTGTATCTGAGGATTGATTTTGTGATGCCCGTTTGGTCTTCACTGTGAAATTCTGAGCTTCTGAAGCAATGGGTGCTGGATATTTGTGAGATTTGTGGTTTAATTGTTTATACTTTCTACCCTATTGTGATGGATCCTGGGATTTCTTGAATACAGTGTTATCAGTGAGTTTATGAGATGAATGTAGTGTGTTTTTTGGTTGGTTTTTACTTTCTTGAAAGCAGTAAAAGATTAGATCTTTAATCACCCCCCATCCCCAGAATGGAGTGTGTTGCCAACATGTTTGGAGTTCTGACAGTTTAGTTCAAATCTTCAAGCTAATGAAATCTTTGTTACTATATACCATGATTTAAGGTTGTCTGTGTCTGTATGGGCAAATGGACTTTTCATGACATGTTTTCTTTGTCCCTTCCACCACAGATGCCTTTGATCCACTTGATCCCAATGGAAACATCACTTTAAAATGGGATGTAATCAGCTGGACTGCTGATGGCTATGTTGTAAGTATTACCCTTTACCAATCCTTATAACTCAAATTTACCTCTTCTCCACGCAAAAGCGGGGATGGAGTATGGTTTGACTTGGACGATGGGATCCCGCTTAGATCCTCTTTTTCCCAAATCAAGCAAAACTCTCGTTGTTCTAGTTTATTGCGTATCACCTTTGCATTCCAGTTCTTTGAAGTGTACGTTTCTAATTGAAGAATAGTTGAATGGTAGTTGGAGTAGACTTATTTTGTCTCAAATTTTGCATTGCCAAATATATTTTATAGCGCAAAGAAATAGAATCAGTTGTTTTTTTTGAGTACTACTGACTCTGTTACAATGCAGTATCTGTTCATAACTAATTTCTCAACCTACTGAAGCACAAAGAGTCAATACTGCCTCCCTCTACTAAGGCTCGATCCCACAACCTCCCATATGGGAGAACAACTTGGTTACGTGTCTGATCATCTTCGTATTGACATTTGGACAGGCTGTCGTTACGATGTACAACTTTCAGCAATATAGGCATATTCAAGCCCCGGGTTGGACGTTGGGATGGACATGGGCGAAAAAGGAGGTTATTTGGAGCATGATGGGAGCTCAAACTACAGAACAAGGAGATTGTTCGAAGTTTAAGGCGAATATTCCACATTGCTGTAAAAAGGACCCTATAGTCGTCGACTTGTTACCCGGAACTCCATACAATCAACAGATTGCGAATTGTTGCAAAGGAGGAGTTATTAACTCGTGGGGCCAGGATTCACAAACCGCGGTGAGCTCGTTCCAAGTTAGTGTTGGCCAATCGGGAACCACCAATAAAACGGTTAGGTTACCAAAGAATTTCACCTTGAAAGCGCCTGGCCCTGGTTATACTTGCGGGCCAGCAAAAGTTGGCAAACCGACCAAGTTCATTTCGGGAGACGGGAGAAGAATAACACAAGCTATGAGTAAGTTATTTGGCTTAATAAAAGATGTTATTCCTATTTCTATATTGGATTTTAACTCGTTCGTCTATTATTGTCAGTGACGTGGAACGTGACGTGCATGTATTCGCAGTTTCTAGCTCAAAAAACCCCGACTTGTTGTGTCTCACTCTCGTCCTTCTACAACGACACAATTGTGCCCTGCCCAACGTGCACTTGTGGCTGTCAAAACAATGGCACTCAACGTGAAAACTGTGTAGAGTATGTCTCGCTTATTTCTCTCTTCGTGTTTCCTAAAATTTGTGTCATTCTTAAATTTTCTTACTCGATTTGTCTGTCTTGCTTTGCTCTTGCAGTTCAGATTCTCCCCACCTAGCTTCAGTTGTATCGGATCATGGGAATGCGAATTCGAAGGCCAACTTGGCTCCTTTGGTCCAATGTACAAACCACATGTGCCCGATCAGAATTCATTGGCATGTGAAGCTTAACTACAAGGAATATTGGCGGGTGAAGATCACCGTAACAAACTTCAATTACCGGATGAATTATTCACAATGGAACATGGTTGTCCAACATCCCAACTTCGACAATCTGACACAGATCTTCAGCTTTAACTACAAGGCTTTAACGCCTTATGGATCATTAAGTAAGTTGCACTTGGCATCGAGAAAAGCTATCTTCACTCTATATTATGTCATCTCATATCCTTAAAATTCAGCTGCTAGGTTTATAGGCATGAGATGAAATGATAAATTGTCAACTAAAATGTTGCTCCACAAGGTTACAAGTTTGACTCCCAATGGGAGTGGCGTATTGCCCTTCTTGGTTTGAGTCGGTCAGTTATAGGTAACCTAGGCTGATTTACCTCCTTGTGGTCCTTTTCGGGCTAGAATCACAAGGTGGGTTTACCCCGTGCACACCCTCGGGTAGTGGTTGCAGGTTTCTCTCGTCCCCCCAAAAAATGTTGAATACCTATATACTACTAGATCTCCTTGAATGTTTTAATCCCGAAACCAATCCTTTTTTTTTTCTTTTTTTTTTTTGAGTACTACTGACTCCGTTACAATACAGTAGCTGTTCATAACTACTTTCTCAACCTACTGAAGCACAAAGAGTCAATACCGCCGCCTCCACTGAGGCTCAGACCCACAACCTCCCGTATGGGAGAGCAACTTGGTGCCACTAGACCACGAAGTCCTTGGCCCCGAAAACCAGTTTAAGACATTGCCAAATGTCTTAAACTATTTAGTTCCTATACTTAAAGTTTTGGAAGACAACTAATTTGATATTACCTTTTCTTTCTAACAGATGACACTGCAATGTTATGGGGTGTGAAATTCTACAATGATTTTCTCTCGCAAGCTGGTCCTTTAGGAAATGTCCAGTCGGAGCTTCTATTCAAAAAGGATTTAACGAGTTTCACATTCGAGAAGGGCTGGGCTTTTCCACGCAGAGTTTATTTCAACGGGGACAACTGTGTCATGCCCCCGCCCGATTCTTACCCATATTTGCCCAATGCTAGTTCTAGACACAAGACCTCTCTACTCTCTCTAGTGGTGGCATTGATATCATCCATAGCATTCTTCTTCGTGTGAATCTGAAATATGCCTCGTTGAGACCATTTGAAAGCGCTCATATATAGCTGTCATCTCTACCGAGAGTCATTCCCACAACTAAGGGCGTCTGTATGCAAGAGAGCAATGGAGTTGAGCAGTCGTCGTGGATTTTAGGTGTGTTTGTTGTACCATTATCCGAATTGCTGCCATATTTTTTGTTGTAGGAATTGTTCAGCAGTTTGTTTTCGTATTCTGCTAAAAACATTAAAACATATTGTTTGTAGATGTTGGAGTTCATAGTGTTACTATAGCTGTACCACAATAAGAACAAGTCACAACCAGATAGATTTTACTATGCCATTTTTGGTTCTTCTGTTCTCAAGATTGAATTGCATCCTAATTATTCTATGTATAAAAGATTCTTTACAAGATTGCATCAACCACTGCTTTGCTGATGTCTTATTCTTTCAGTGCATCTGCTTCCTTCTTTTGTTTTTGTTTTTGTTCTTTTTTTTTTTTTTTCTTGATGAACATATTTACTTCTTTAGCAATTTGCAAGACTCCACCTTTGCAGCAACCATTATTGTGTTGATCATGGTCCACACAAGTTGTACTTGTGTATGAACCATATTTTGTATACTGTAAAATATTGTACATTCAGTACAAAAAAAAAGTACATTTAGTATATTAAAAATTAAAAATGTATATTGTATTCAGGAGATATACATTATTTGTGTACTGAGTGTACATTATATTGTATAATGCACATTCATTACAAAAATAATATACATTTAGTATATTAATAATGTACTTTTTGTTATGGTCTACATAACATTGTGTGGACCATGGTCTACACAATAATTTGCCCATTTGTAGTAGTTATAAAGTTATGGATGTGTAGTTATGCAATCCTGATGAAGTTATGAATATGTAGTTATGCATGCAATTCTGAATGTATAGTTATGAAGTTATGGATGTGTAGTTGTGCAATTCTGAATGTATAGTTCTTAAGTTATGAATGTGTAGTTATGCAATTCTGAATGTATAGTTATGAAGTTATGGATGTGTAGTTATGCAATTCTGAATGTATAGTTATGAAGTTATGAATGTATAGTTCAAATTATGCACAACATAACGCCGTTAACGGCAATCGAAACTGAATTTTTTTATTTTTAAGTTGCGTGTCAAAACGACATCGTTTTTGTAACCGTGTGCACCACGATTGCACAGCATAACACTCCTAATTTTTGTGGTCCTAACTTGTTCCATTGCGGGGTGAGTACGGGTCAACTTGGATATTTCGGCCTACTTTTACACCTCTAGATGTAGGGCACCCAAGCAGGTCAATAATGGTGGGGTTCTTTTTGCAGCAGTGAGGGATGTTGGTCATGTTGCCTTGGAACTTGTTCAATGGCTTGTGCACCACCATGGACCAAATAACGTCTATCTTAGCCCACCCCAAGCCAAGGATCCAGCTAGGATTCACCATCCCCTCAAACATTTGGAAATTGTTCATTGTCACCACAGCCTAAAGCACACCAAGACACATTAGCTGTATTTCAATTTTCAAGATTTGCCAAGACTATTGTCTGAAATCTGATATTGTGTACTGTGGGAAGGTTAAGAGTGACTAATGTATCGTTAAAGTTTTGAGTCAGACTTTTTACCTCCAAGTAAGTCAAAAGGAGGAAGAAGAAGATGCCCCGTATGATTTAACTCAATGATTCAAGGGTCACCCTAAAGATCTTGCTCCAGTGACTTGAGAGATCCAAAGTCCAAAAATTTGACCAAGTAATTAAAAATTGAGGATTGATTGAGCGACTCATGAGGAGACAGACAACCTCTGCAGGCTAGCTAGCTACTAGCAACTATTTTAATTCTTGTTCTAGCAATCGTTATGCTATGCATCTGTATGCACCATGCATGGTGCATACGAATGCAAAAACAACATCGTTTTGACGTCTAACTTTAAAAAAAAAAAAAAAAGTAGGACTATGGCGTTTCTGGAATGTTGGAGAGATGCTAACGAAAAACTACTAGTTGGTGCTGGCCACAAAGACACACATGCCGTGACTTCTTGGGCAAGACTAGTGCATGGGAGGCTCAAACTTAATACTGATGCTGCGTTAAGGGAGGGGGATAATGCTATGGGGTTCGGATGGGTCTTGCGGGATGATGGTGGTAATTTCCTTGCTGCAAAGAATGTCAGAGTACCCGGGTTGTATACGGTTAGGGAAGCAGAGGTGCTCTCTATTCGGGAGGCATTGAGTTGGCTAAAGGGCACTGGTTTGGGTGCTGTAGATGTGGAAACAGATTGTAAGATTGTTTTTAATGCTATTACTTCGGATTCTTTTATTTCTGTTTTTGGCTATTTAGTAGATGATGTAAAGAGCTTTGCATCTGAGATTGAGGATGTGCAGTTCTGTCATGTTAAGCGATCTGCGAATTGTGCTGCCCACACTGTTGCTAGGGAGGCTTTTTCTGTGTTAGGTTGCGGTGAGTGGTTGGATGAACCACCAGCCTTTCTTGTTGACATTCTTGATTCCGATTTAATGAATTAATCTTTCTCTTTCAAAAAAAAAAAATAGAATTATATTGCATAACTACACATCCATAATTTCATAACTATACATCCAGAATTACATAACTACACATCCATATATAATTTCATAACTATAAATCCATAATTGCATAACTACACATCCATAACTTCATAACTATACATCCAGAATTGCATAACTACACATCCATAACTTCATAACTATAAATCCAGAATTGCATAACTACACATCCATAACTTCATAACTAGACATCCAGAATTGCATAACTATACATCCAGAATTACATAACTATACATCCAGAATTTCTTAACTAAAAATCCAGAATGAATAAACTAAAAAATGAATAACATAATGTTGTTGCTGGGAATCGAAACTAATTTTTTTTAAGTAAAACGCGCGTTTTAATGCAAAACGATATCGTTTTTGTATCATGGTGCATACGGATGCACAACATAATTTGCCCTGTTCTAGTATTTGGGCCACATCATATGTATATTTTCACTAACCCATCCAGAAGCAGTGTTCTTGGCCCAAGTTCTTGTAACTTAACCTACAAACTACTGTCCTTTTACGTCTGTTATTCCATTCACAACGATCAAACTCGATACTTAAGGAGAACCAAATCCTTTTAGCTTACACTACAAGTTATTAGTTACCGATTAACAACTAATTTTTTTTTTTTTAATCAGTTAATATTATCAACTAGTCAAACACACTAATTCAATCGGTTAACAACTATTTACCAAACACCCCCAATATCTATTAAGATTTTTGGCAAGTTCGACATATAGGTAATATGATTGTAATGTTATAACATACGAAAAAACAAATAGGATTATTCTTAAGCTATGCTAGACAATGGGATTTGCACTATGTTTTGTTGCGAAGAATTGGATACAGATGGAGTAGTAGTATTATATTGGTTGATTAGTATTTTAATTTATATACTCCGTACTATATATAAATTAAGAATTTATTATGCTTAATTTGTTTCTTTTGAGTGACAACTAATATACAATTTTTCATAACAGTAACCAAGTGAGTGGAGCAGATTATCGTACGAGAAGTTCAATAATTCGATTCTTGCCAATACCTTCTTAGTTGAGCCTACAATATAATGTGATTTCTGGATTATTACCCAAGAGTGCAGTTTATCCCATGCACATCTTCGAATACCGCGAGTTCCCTTTATCACCAAAAAAAAAAAAAACTAATTTACAATTTAATTTTATATATCCTTTGGTTTTATTATTTATTTATTAATTAGTTCGGAATAACAGTATTCAATAAAAATAGCAACTTCAATAATTTGCATATACCACACATAAATTATTACACTTTAAAAAATATATTTTAATATAGATTCCAATTACTTTAATAATCATATTTTAATATAGATTCCAATTACAAATATATATAATACTAAATATTTAAATAATAAGAATGTCAACTATTATAAATAGATGATGGTATTTTATGAAAATATTGAAAATAAATTATTATTCTATACTTAATCTGGACTAACCCAAATAAATTATCGCGGTCCATTTTAGACATTTTTTTCTAACCCAAAAACAATATTGTAATTTAGTTTTGAGTTCTGAACAAAATACTTTAGGTTAGTCCTAACTCTTAAGACAGTTTCCCATAAAAATTAGCTCGAGAAAATAACATTATTATTCTATATAACAATAGATGCATGTACTTAATTAATTTTAATCATATACTTTAAGTGTGTACACATGCATCTTAGTTTTTGGAAAAGTTAAGAATAATTAATAGGAAGAATGTACGTGGGCAGTGAGCTGCATGCACCCCTACCTGTCTGCTCCATTGCATCTATCAAATACCTAATAATCACAATCTTTCAAGGTTTTAAATTCGAATTCTTTATCAGTTTAATTAGTATGAACAATCCCAATTAAGTTAGTCAAAATAATTGGTTTGATAATCACAAAGTTCAATTCAAGCTCGACTTCCTTACTGGTCGCTAGACGAATGGGGCAGAGGTCTTAATTTATCCCCTAAAAATGCAACTACATACCTTAACAACATGTTTGGAATGCTATTCCATATGAATGGTATATGTAAGGAATAGAACATGAATTATATTCTATTGTTTGGTTAGCTGGATGAATATACCTTATCAATGTTATATCGAATATTAATAATGTTGTTGAGTTTGTTGCAATGAATCATTTACATGGGAGTGAAGGTTAATAACATGGATCGGATATTTGCACCATGCTTCCTTTCAATTTTTGTAGATATGCTTCAACTCTGTGGGGAAGTGGTGAGTGATATGTTTTGCAATAAGGAACCTTAGTACATTTTCTTAGAAACATGAGAATTACATGTTTCCAATTCTAGCTGGTTTGTTCTTTTATAACTTGGACATTTATGTAGTTTGATCTTAAATGGTTACACTTAGATTATTAGTTTATACTTTTAATAATTTATATTGTGTTGCTGATGTTGTTACAATTTATTGTAGCACAATTCAGTTAGACATTTTGAATTAATTATAATAAATTGATTTTGAAAAAAAAAAATTCAGAATTTTTATATACCCTTGGTAGATGGGTTACTGTGAACTTACAAAATGTGCAATTAAATCACCAAACAAGAAAATTATGTACGTGCAATTGGATATTTTTATAATTTTTTTATGCAATTTAAGTTGAAAGCATTTCAATCTTTCATCATAACTAGTATGACAAAAGAATGGCAATTCTTAATTCGTACTATGAAAGTAATATGATCAGCTTTTTAAAAAAAATTAGAAAAATGCCTGAATTGCACATATTTTATTTGTCTAATTGTTTAATTGCATAATTTTTAAGTTCAATAACCAATTGCACAAAAGGTATAAGTATGGTGACGTATTTGACACTTTTTTTTAAATAGAGATACATAGAGATACATTTTTGCACACATTTGTATAATGATTACATCTTATATAATAGATTGGATATACAACGGACCGGGCATAATGAGTAGGCTGAACAAATCAACTAGTCTTAACCCCTCTCCCTAAAAACACTTGAGTTTTCTATCCATCATTATACTATGGATCATTATTCAAATTGTAAAGTGAACCACACACGCACACGCACACGCGTGCACGCACACACATATATTCTCATTTTCTGTGCACCATAACTCCTCCAAGAGTTAGCTAGCTTCCATGATCTCAGTTCCCTACAAGTCCCCGACACACTAATCGGGCTTTATGTGTTAACATGTTTTCAATTGAACTCGTTATCTGATCTCATTGAACTAAAATCATTAGTGAGACAGAGCCCAACCTTTATAATCGATCTGTCGAGTCACTTGTCCTAATTATCTTATTGAATAAAATTAAGATTAGATTTAGTATAATAATAATAATAGAACTTTCCCCCATTTGTATGTATGTGTATACTATGTATATATTAGGTAGCTAGTGCGGAGCATGTGATTGGTAATTAGGTAGGCCGCAGGTATCTATCTAACACATGCTATGCGGTCCTAAAGTATTATTGTGTTGAGTGATTGATAAAAGTCGTAAAAAACCCAACAAGCACACTATAGTCTATATTTATCCACAAAGATATATCATCCCTATCAAATCTTTTATTTAGTTGAATTTTTTTTTTTTTTTTTTTTGGTACTGTTCGAATGTATATTTTGAGTAAAATTTGTCTTTTTGATTATTTTCCATAACTGATTGGTTCAAATTGAAAAAGTTAATGGGCCCGTTCATATCAAATCTGTCCGATACATATATACATTGAGCTAATTATGCCATCAACATAATCAACTTTGCTAGAATAATGGGCTTCACGTTATTGGTAGACCTTCTCAATATCATTTCAGCATCATATATTCCGACTATATTATAAAGACATAGAACCAAACAAGATCATGCATGCTTTTGTATTGTCTAACCACATTTTATTTAGTAACATGGACTTCGTTCCTAGGACAACGACAATGGGACTTGAATTACCATCTTTTAGAATAATAATGTACCATACATTGTGTATGTACGGGTAACATATCCCCTTTTATACGTGGGGAAAGCAAGTAAACTACTACAAGACTAGCATATACTACAAAAATTGTGCGAACAAGACCACCCCAACCATGTTTTTATGTCAACTATAAGCCCCTACTATGCACCACAAAGAGGGGTATCGAAAACATACCGACTCAACTCCAAATCTTTTACAATCATGTATATTGTCTACGTACGGACCCGCACCTCCTATTCGACAAATAACCACAATATGGTAAACTAGCTTACGTTGTCTATAATTGATTGGTTCAAACCAAGGTCAATAGGCAGATTTTGCTAGGAGTCGAACTTGTAACATTGTGGTTACCAAGTCAATAGTAAGCTCGGTCTTGAGGGCGAGCGATCTGGGCACCCACCCAAGGCCCAACGTTGGGAGGCTCCTTAGCTTGATTTCTTTTATTTTTTGATGCAGTTTTTTTTTTTTTTTTTTTTTTTTTTAAGTGCATAAGCAAAAAATTGAAATCATGACTTCAAAGTTATTAATTAGTATTAAATTCATTTAACCATTACAACCATTTGATATAATAATTTAATCATTTAATAGATATATATTAGCTCTTTGTGGTCGTGCGACATGATTGTAACTCTCTCAAATGGGATGTCACTCCATTTGGGGCATTTACATATACTACACTGTAACAGTGTCAGTAGTACTAAAAAGAAAAGTTTCACATAAGGACCCAAAGCTTGAATGGTCACTACTCTTGCAAGTCTCCAACGCTAGCCTAAGAGCTTTTTTTTTTTTTTTTTTTTTTTTTTTTTGAAATAAGGTTTATATATATATATATATATATATATATATATATATATATTAACATCATATATTAAGAGTCCTTATTTTTATTGACCTTAGTCAATCGTCCGACCAACTTGATTTAAGATTACTCCAAAATATAACATGTTTACCCATTTGATATGAACTAGCTAGTATTCCTTTGGGGTTCATATTGGAAAAGAAAGGAGTGGATGTTAACATCAAAAGCTAACAAGCAATCCGATCTATGGTTATCTCCACACGTTTGAACGAGAAAGACTAAATATGTAGCTTGAGCTTTCAAGAGAGTGCATGGTGTATTGGCGTCACGTTTTAGAAGGCATCAAAAGGGTGACTTATCCTTTTCTCTTTGAACAATTGAGTGAGTCGGATGGCGAAGGGGGGAAAAGCCCACTACTGTTGTATGCAAGCTTTACAAGATTTCCAACACTAATAATGTGTTTAGGTCCCCACTGCATTTCCTTTGATTTACGAGAAAGTCCATAACTGTTACTGAAAGTATATATGCTCGATCAAAATGAAACTAGCATGTCTTGTGATCCTACTCGACAAATAATCACAAGAACGTAAACCAGTCTCAGTTACCAATAGTTGATAGGTTCAAACCAATCCTGCAAAAATTTGAATTGAACTTGAAACTTTGCAGTTTCCAAACTAACCATTCGACCAATTTAGAACCTTAGTGTGTGGTTGCATACAAGCTTTAGAAGATTTCCAACACTGATAATGTGTTTTAGGTCCCCCACTGCATTTCCTTGTACATACACCATAAACCTTCTTAGGAAAAAAAGTTAAAAATAAGACAAATAAACGTGAACCACTTGGACGCACCCTACAATATTATTTGGATGTAGATATAAAACTAAAACCAAAACTTGGCCTCTCAACCCTATGAATAGATGATAAACATATCCATTCAGTACACAATGTGATACGGTAGTGGTACCGATATGCATGTTTCAATTCGAGTTGAAACACACTCCTAAAGGAAGAGAGAGTATAATAGAAATGTAGAAGAGGGGGTGCGGGTGGGGGTTGGGGGGGGGGTTGGGGATAATGCAATGATTTGTTATATTCTTTCCTGCCTTTGAGAGCAATACACATAAGATAGACTATGGATCATGTGAAAACACTTCCATGAGAGAAATAAGAATCAAATTCAGCTTTACATTTCTAAAAATTAGACGGATCTGATGAGTTTTTTTTTTTTTTTTTTTTTTTTTTTTTTTTTTTTTTTTTTTTTTTTTTTTAAGACGCGGTGGCAGTTTCATAATTATCATCAATTCTACTGTGCAAACTTTAACACTTAAATATGCAATCTTTAACAACTAAGTATGCAAACCTGGTAAATTCTATAAAATCAACGAAACGGCTAAATTTTAAATCTAAACCGTAAATGTTAAACTTTAATCAGTAAAAAGTGAACCGCTAGACCAAATAAAATAAAAAATTCAGTCATAAAACTCTAAAATCGAAACCCTAATTGCAATGTACTTTCACATTTTTGCAAGTGCAAACTTTTAATACTAAATATGCAAAATGTTCATTAACACTAAATGTGCAAACCTGGAAAAGTCTAAAAATTGTAGATTTTAGTGTTCACATTTGCATAGTAAAGTTGGTGATAATTATGAAATTGCCACCACGTTTTTTATTTTATTTTTTAAATCTGACCTGGTGCGATCAATTTTTCCAGATATAAAGTTGTAATTAATTCTTAATTTTCTCTTCCAGATTTGTTCTCATATAATCCAATACCCACATAAAATATATATACTAATTAACATAAATAAGTCTCAAATTATCAACTAATATAATAATATCCTTACAATCAATCCCCTAGCTAATTCTATCAAATTCATATATCTATACTCATATATATCACAATGTTTAAGTACTCTAAACCAAGTTCGTCGGGCAATTGGCTTGATAACCATAAGGTTCTAAGTTCAAATCCAAATTTGCTTCTTAAGGCTAACCTATGCTGGTTTAGCTCACCCAAATCACATACCCATTATTTGTTTTCTAAATTAGAAAATATATATAAGGCTTTCTATGTTTTCTTTTCACTAATTTCTATTTCTTCAAAAAAAAAAAAAAGTATAAAAAATCTAGTGTGTAAATGTAGCCCTAATTTTGGTTGAATTTAATTTTGTCATAATATATACATAGACATTGAGGGTTGATAGAGATGAAACAAAGGGAAAGACAAAAGGCCTTGAGGAGGAAGTGATGGAGAACAAAATATTAGAAATGGGGACCCTTTCACACATGGGGGTGGGCTGCCTTTTCCTTTCCTTTGATAACTTATGTGTGTGGTGCACTTCATTTATACTTCCCGGACTTTATGTGGAGCCATCACCAAAAGCTAATAACCACATTCAATTCTTTTTCATGCAATATGTTAGTTGGACTCACTTGTTCACAATTAACTACCTTAGCTAGCTAGCTTCAATCAATTATTCATTACAATTCAGTTTCTTAATTGGATTGGATTTTCCACCCTAAAAAAATTTTGTGGGTGCGATCATGGTCGAATATGAATTTATTGCATAGTTGTAAGTATATTGAATGTTGTGCGGATGCAACCAAGTTACACCTAAACAATTTGTCTAAAGCGGGCATGGCAAAAAGGGGAAGGAGGAGTGTCGTTTCTCCATTGCACTCTTCTATCATGCATAAGGGATAAGTTGGCAAGACTATTTGCCAAAAGCAGCCATGGCAAAGAAGGATCGGAAGAGTGTCGTTCCTCCACTGCACTCTTCATAACAAGAAATGATCATCGTTTTAGACAATTTTAATTTTTAGAACACGTTAAATATTGCTTGATTTCAGTATCACCGAATTATCTTACAGATCGATTAGTTGGTTGGAGGAAATTATTAGAAAAATCAATTGTAATTCCGTGTCAAATGAATAAGGCAAGAATAAATTAAAAATTTAAATTTTATTGTTTAATTAGTTAGCAGAAATAAAATTACTAAGAATATATGATATAAAAACTAAAATATCCTTGTGTAATAATAATAATAATAATAATAATAATAATAATAATAATAATAATAATAATAAAAAAAGACTAGTGTAGATGTGTAGGTAACAAAAGGACAAACAATGGATAAATGGGTAAAATTGGCATGGAATTTCTATTCTTAAAGGAGTGGTATTCGATGAAAAGGAGAAAATGCAATTCTGCGGAATTACAAATCCTTCGAAATAAACAATGAAATTTTACAAGTTCAATGAATTGTATTAGGAAAGAATTACAATTCAATTTTCCTGCCAAGATGAGATCGTGGATGAAATAAGCTATCTCCATACGGGGACCAGCTTGTCATCTGTTCCAATTCTCTGAGCTCTGATCTGATATACAACCTGCAGGAATAATTTCATTCCGGATAAAACAAAGAAAGAGGTAACCGCCGGTCACCTCATCGTACCAGAAACCAACATTTATTAACTCTATTGTTCGTGTTCGAGGTTCCCATGGTCAAAAAGGAACAAGAAAAAAAACACAAGATCGGAAGAGATTTTGAGGGGAGTGAGGAATAATGTATAGTTAATACATAGTTGCATGCCAACTTGGATGGTTTGGTTAATTGGTTTCAACCCTAACAGGATTGTGCTACCTATAAACCAACTCGATCTACCAAATCTTTACTAGCTAGGTAGGTTAGGGTATGGCCATTTCAACCTCTCTTGCTGTCATGCATGTCCAATAAATGTACTTCGTACACTTTTATCACCACTTTCCCATTTGCCTTCGCGGCCATTTCCGTGCCAAACCTGTTGATTTAGATGGTTATGGCTCTGTTTACATATCTACCACTTCAAATTTAAAAAGTTACGGAGTAATAGTTATTAGTTTATTTTGAAATGTTACTTTTCAAAATAAATTGTTTTTTTTTTTTGACATATCTAGCACTTTAAATTTAAAAAGTTACGGAGTAATAGTTATTAGTTTATTTTGAAATGTTAATTTTCAAAATAAATTATTATTTTTTAATGTTACTGACTCTATTACATAAATTAGTTTAAGCTACAAAATAAATTATTAACTAATTAGTTTAAACTTATTATATAGCTTATAACGTATTTGTACTTTAAAATAAGCTATAAACTCACTACAATAACTGTACCAAACAAAGTCTATAGCTCTATTTGGCATAACTAATTAATTTATAAATTAGCTGAAAGTTGACAAACTAATAGCTGAAACTAAAAAGTTAATAGCTAATAAGCTAATGAATTGTGTTCGATAAATAAAATTAGCGGTCGAATAAAATGATAAGTGAAAAGACATAAAAAGACATTTTCATAATTTAAATATTGATATATATTGCAATTTAAAGTGTATATATATCCACCCTAAACGAGTTTCATGAGGTTTCAAATTCTTTCACATTCACCATTTTCTCTTCATTGAATTCCATTTATTCTTTAGAGTTTTGTGTGTGGCTTTGCATTTGGTAATACCTTCAAACACTTGTTTGATCTACTCACCCCAAAAAAAACTCTTGTTTGATCTCAATCCATTTCATTAATTCACGTCCATACATGCATCCAAATATATTTGATACAAATCTCACAAAATATCAATGCATGTTGGATGATTACAAAAAAGGAAAAAAAAAAAAAAAGTTAAAAGCCTATAGCTTTTGAAACGCTACTTGGAGGAGCATTTTAAAATAAACTATTATTTCAAACTACCCAGGTTTTACCATACAGAACTTATGATTTATTTGTCATGGTTAAGGAGTCGCGGAGAGCGGTCTATAGAGTTACACACGGATTGCTTAACGCTTCAACATTACTTATCTTCCGCATCTGCCCCAATTCGCACATATATTGGATACGCTATTGATAGCTGCAAATCTTACATATCGTCTTTTAACTTCTGTTTAGTTAAATTTATTCCTAGATGAGAAAATTATTTAGCTCATACTTTAGCTTCATTAGCTTTTGACCAGACTACTTCTATGTTGTGGGATTCTGTCCCACCTGATTCAATTTCAGCTTATATATATCTAATAAATGCCACTACGGTTGTTTTTCAAAAATTAAATAAAAAAAAATCTATCAATTCTAAAATAAGTTCTACCAAACAGAGCCTATATATAAATTATTACTTTTATTTCAATTCTTTAATTTTTTTTTTCTTTATATTCAATTTTTATTTTTTCTTTTTAAGTTTGACAGTGTATATGCATGTTTTGTTTTGTAAATTTCACATTTGGTCCTTATATGTTGTATATGTATAAAATTTGATCATTGATTATTAATATTTTCAAATTAGGTGCATGATTATGTATTTTGTATCACATTTGGTCCTTGATTATTAATATTTTTAAATTAGATGTATGTCTATGTAATTCGTATCTCATTTGGTCATGTCGTCCAATTTTCTTGCCAAGTTACCGGCCAACTATTGTTGAAATTTCAACAGAAAATAATACATAAACATTTAGTAACAGATTAAATAATCATAGCTTAAATACCATATACTGATATTCTAGTCACATTGCTCTCCCAAACAAAATCTAAGGGTGAATTTATTAATGTGTAACGGGTAAAATTTTAGAAAACTGAAAACATAAAAGAAAAGAAAACAAAAGAATAAATTTTACTTTTGGTCCCTTGACTATTGTATATTTATCAAATTTGGTTCTTAGCTATTAATATTTTCAAATTAAGTGCATAACTATGTAACTTGTATCACATTTGATCATTAACTATTATGGAATAATATTTTCAAATTAGGTGCATGACTTTGTAATTTGTATCACATTTGGTCCTAACGTCAAATTTACCGACCAACTATTGCCTGAATTTCATCTAAACCACTCTCTAGGAAACCATCGAAGAGATTGATAACCTTAATCATTTTAACCGTTATCCTATATGCATCCTTAGTATAAGTAAAATTGCTGCTACATAAAAGGAAGAATAAATAATTTGAGACCCAAATTTATGAATATTCTTTCAACAACAAAAACATAATAAACAATAATGTCCAAGAATATGCAAATTTAAAATTGAAACTGTGATAGATTCTGATTTCTGAGCAAGTGATGGAAGTCTGAAGAATATGGGGAAAAAAATAATATGATGGACAGAATTTTTGAAATATCATTATTATTATTATTATTATTATACAGTGCATATTGGGAAGGGACAAAAATAGACACAGTATATGAAATCAAATTAATAATGAGATGAGTCCAAGTGCACGTGGAGGTTGAGCATCCCACACGTGCGGTCGACATCGCAAACTGCCACGATGCAATTGCCACCCAATTCCCCCGGCCACGGCATCGTCGTCTCATCATTATCACCAACCCTAAAACGTCGAAACAATTTATTCGAGTTAGTTAAGAGTTGTGTCATGAATTCTTAATCATCATATATATATATATATATATATATATATATATATATATATATATATATATACATATGTTAATGAATTAATGAAATTTCTCTTTCAAAATGGAAGGAATATAATAATAATATAAAAAATATATAATAATGCTAAGAAATCAAGTTTATCTTGTTGTCAAATATAAGAACTTGTCTTATCACGACCAGTCCAACTAGATAACGTTGCATGTTTTTCACGATTAAAATTTTTTAAAACGTGTAGAGAGTTTTACCATGTAATTGAATGACAACAATAAACTCAATAATTCAGTGTCGTTTTTAAAGAGATTGTGAAATATTATTTAAATTTAAGAATTTCTCATTTCGCTGAAAGGTTGATGCTTAATAAAGACTGAAAAATTAGATAAAAGGTCGGTATGTGATAAGAAAGAGTCAAAAATGTGAACCGTGAAGGAAATTAATGGGGGTGATGGGGATGGGAACCAACCCAGAGAAGCAAAAAAGCACAAAGGAACAAAACATGAACCCTCGTGCAACTCTGAATCTGTTCAATTACATCACTCATTTATTGAACCACAAAAGAGAAGAGAGGCACGCAAACGGCACAAAAAATATATATTAATTATGTCATATATATCCTCATCATGCAATAAATATTCAATAGCATATACATAATATTTGCTTACCAAGTGGCTTGTGGTTTACTGGTATCGGATTGCTATTTTATGTGGGAGGTCTAGGTTTTGAGCCTCAGTGTAGGCATAGAAAAATAAAGGGTGCACTTTTATGTGGGAGGTCTAGGTTTCGAGGGTGCTCTTTTATGTGGGAGGTCTAGGTTTCGAGCCTTAGTGTAGGCATAGATTGTATGGGTATCCCCTTCCTTTGTAATAAAATAAAGGGTCAAGCCGGATACCAGTGGACCACAAGCCATTTGGTATATATTTTTTTTATTTAAAGAAAAGCTTCCAACCGCTATTCGAAAGTACTTATGGGTGTAACTTATTTTACGACCCTAGTCGATAAAATATCATAAGAAAATAAAGCAGTCTAGATTATTAGTTTGGTTGGGGTTGCCCATATTTACATATATGTTAAGTATTTAGCGATGATGCATGTTTAATTGTATGTGTTACTGTAACATAAAAGAGATAAAATCGGTTAGAAATATATATAGTTGATAAATAATTAATTATATTTGTTTCTAAAATTTTTAACCAATTACCTGTCGGTGGCATGGAGGTTGATCTGCTTCCATTATCTAAAGACAATGGATTTGTGGGTTGGTGGGAGAGGAATTAGAGTTTGCTTTACTCAGAGCTATTTTTAAGTTTGGGAATGCAATGGAGGGAAGCACAATTGTCAAAGAGAAGAAAAACAATAGGGATGGCGTTAGAGCATCACTAATAGTTGTAATTTTTAAAAAGTTTTTGTATGTGGAACTATAAAAAAGAAGATGAAAATAGAAGAAAAAAAATGAAAAAAAATGAAATTAAACATTGACAGCTATTGGCTGGGCGCGAGATTTGCGCTTCAGGCGAGGCTGGTTGTCCTTGTCTAGCTTACAAATACCTTGGTCCTTAAGTAAAGGTCAAGATTCCTCTCTCTCCTTTCTTTCTCTCATTCATTTCAATATGGATTTCTTAAAAACCACACCAAGAAGCACGGATGGGGATGCCCTTAGACTCTCATTCGTGGGAGAGCCGTTTTATTTATTACTTTTTTAAATAGTAATTAATTGTTAGGATTGAATTAAGTTGGTTGGTTTTACGACGGATCAACACAATTTGTTGGAAACAACAAATATTACTAAGGAAATGTACTACAAAGTATAAAATTGAACAATGTTATTGCTCTGAGGGTAAAAGATTCAAAAATGTTTACAGGTCTTTTTTTAGTTTATTTATACAACTCAATTTACCAATTAGGTACATGGCTCGAACTAAGAAAGTAAATCCCACAAACACAAGTATTAATTACAAATTAATCTCTTCCAACATTAAGAAAGTAATCTCATAAATTATAAAGAAAATGATCTCTTAAATCATACCAAAATCCTTTGAATTGTACATTTCATAAATAATAAAACGCATATCTCTCAGTCTCGAATTGAAACGGACCTGAACCAACCATTTGCGCTATCCTGATTGCTAGACCATTAATATCCGACCTACCAAAAATATACTCCATTTATAGTAAAAGAGTTCGTTTACCAACATCGGGTCACACCTTTCATTTATAAAAATACTTAATTAAAAAAAAAAAAAAAAAACCGTGGGGAGTGGACATGTATGTATGTGTACTAGGAAGTCTCAAAACTGTAAGGGCATTCTAAATAGTGGATTTTTGAGGAGTTTTTGTGAGTATGATTAGAAAAGATAATATGGTAAGACAGAGAAAAAAGAAAAATAAAAAACAAATGCTGATTTTAAAAAAAAAATAAAAAATAAAAAAGTAAAACAATGCCATTAGCGTGCCCGCTGGGTGCCATTGTGGCCTTCACACGAATAGCGCGCGAATTGCATGATAAAGTCATCAGTTCCACCATTTCTGAAAAAACCTAGCCTCCTTCTTGTAGGAGGATCTCTACCCCTCTCATTCATCCCACCAAAATTTTCTCAAAATCTGATCTAAAAATTATTAATGGAGATGGCCTAAGGTAAAACACATAATTGAATATATATGGTTTAGATTGGTATAACCTTGAAAAATGTAGCATAGGCATCACATTTCACATCACTAATTGTGTCAAATCCCCATCCGACGATCTCTCAAAGAATCCACACTTTTCTTTCACGTCGCCATCCTCTGGGCCTCCTGCGCCATACCAAGACAAACCATCATCCTCCAACACCAACTCAACCCAACCAAATTGAGAGGAGAACATGATTGGAGATATATATCATCGATTACAATACTAATATCATCTCCATACAACAAAATCCTAAGGCTATCTGCACCTTTACTGTCATATTACAAAATTTGTAATTATCCAGTATTCACCCTCCATCTACGCAATTCTATCTCAGTCGTCTTTCAAAAGTGGTTCTACTTTTATATCACCTTATTAAAAATATTATTTTTTTCAATAAAGTTATAATTATAATTATAATTATCTACTAATCTAATAAGAGTCAATAAAGTTAGGTTTATAACGAGAACTAAAAAATGTTGGTCCAATTGTTTGTTGAAATGAATGATTTATATTATTTTAATTGGTTTAGTAGTAGAAAGAAACAGAGTAACAAGTTTAGCTTGTGAAAAACCTAAACACGCTGGCTTTGTGTTCAAAGGCTTAAGTGATCTTTTATCGTACTAACAGGGCGTTTGGTTGGAATAGGGGGAATTGCGTGGGAAAGGAATTGCAATTCCATGGGAGATGAATTACTGGGAATAAAGTAGGAATTTAAATTCCAGTGTTTGGTATACGGGAATAGAATTACTGTGAATTTTAATTCTAATGTTTGGTATACATGGGAATTGAAAGGGAATAAGTAGTATAAAGTCTAAAATGCCAATTATTGTTGTGGTATTAATTTTAGGTTAAAATAAAGGAGGGATAATTTTGTCTCATCACTAGTTTTTTTTTTCTTCCTAAAATCCCAGAATTAAAATACCGGGGGGGTGGGGGACATGGGATTTTAATTCCATGAAAATGGGGGAATTGCAATTCCTTCCAACCAAACTAAGGAATTTTATGGCCTTTGGAATTAAGTGGGAATGAAATTTAAACTCACTCCAACCAAACGCCCTGTAAGTGGTGTTACTGTTAGTGCAATAATCCTCCTTGCACTTTAAGGATAAGAGTGGATGTAGGCTGAGTTTTGACCAAACCACATCAAAATCTCTCTCTCAGTATCTCTTTACTTATTGCCTTTTATATTTTACCAGCACTTAAATTATCAAGCCTAAAGTTTTACAAGAACAAACACATGCAAATAAACTTTAAAAGGGGAAACAATTTTATCCGCTTAATTACTTTGAAAAAGTTTTTAAAAGTATATAAGTCTATTCACCCTCCTCTAGACTTATACCCCGACCTACGGAGACCAACAACAATTAACCTTTTCACCCACCTAACAATAGATCAAACTAGTTGTATGTGCATGTACGCTTCTAGTCCAATAAGGGTCATAGTTATCTTCCGGCCAAAAACACGTAAGGTGGTGTCTCTTATAATTATTAGTCATTAACTTTTCTATCAAAAGTTATAATATATACATAAGTTTTGCATGATTGCAGCAATATTGGACCACCAATGAATGGAAATGTAAGACAACGTAATGTTGTGGCTAACCAATTTTCATATGCCATCTTTTAATAATTTTTTACTATTTGTCGCTAATTTCACCTCAATCCCATCACTATTTTCTTCAAACGTACTTAGCCACAAGAAAACATGTAGAGACAAGAGAGGTGTATTATATTATATCATGAGTGGAAGGAGATGTCACAATAAAACTAAATATCAAAAGAAAAACTTTGCTTAGCTCGAGATTAATTAAGAAGGAAATAATAATATTGAAGATCAAAATCACCTGTTAATGGTATATTTTACTACTTTTGAGTTTTGACAATAATAGAGCAAAACAATTAAAATAACTAAAATATTGATACCAGGATTATGTGGTTTAATGGTACCTGGGTTGGACTTCCATTTGGAAGGTTATGAGTTCAAGCCTCAGTGGAGGCGGGTGGGTGTTATTGGTTCTTTATGTTTCAGTAGGTTGAGAAAGTATATGAACAGATACTACAATGTAATAGAGCCAGTAACATTCAAAAAAACTAAAATATTGATATATATTTTCCACTATAAAACCGATAACTAAACTAGCTAGTTATATGAAATTTAATCCATTCAATCTTGCTATATTTTATCTTTATAATTGAGTCCCTTGTCATCCCTATTGAGGATAAGATTGAAGATTATGCATGGATGAAGCAAACCTCTTGGAGTGGGGCTGTACAAGTTGAGTCATTGGTGACTTGGTGTTGTCTTTATTGCTTCAATTTCAAACTCAATTTTGAAAAATGTTGTATCTAGCTATACTTTTGTACCCAAATTTTTTTTAATTAAATTTAAAAAATAAATTTTAAAAATATCATTGTTTATTGTGCGATGCACGTGTGCTACATTCAGTCAAAGATGATTTTATAAGACTCTGTGATGAACAAAATAGGGAATTCAGGCACGGTAATTGGTGTCACTTTCAGACATAAAATAAGACAGTAAAAGACACCAAAGTGAACTGTCTTGCTAACATAGCCCATCTTTATTTTATGTTTGGGACTTTTGGTTGGTGTTATAGATACAGAAATAGAAATGGTATGTACCTATAAGTCTGATTGCTACAAGAATTTTGATCCCTAGAAATGAAAATCTTGAAAGGAAGGATTGGATTTTCTAATTTTCCACCAATCAAAACTTGAGATGAGAAATGACGAGAGTGAAAGAGTTATGAGTAAATGTAACGATTATAGTTTATCTTCTTATAAAAATGGAAATTGAAATTGAACGTGTCTGAGGGAGTTTTTGTTATGATTTTGGAATAAGTCAATTTCAAGTTTGAATTTAAGTTTTTGATAAATACGAGCTCTAAAGCCTCAACACAACAATGCATTATGGTAATAGCGTTTACTTCAATTCTCTAAATTTTCTTTGTCCATTCTATGCTTTTCAAATTGGAAGAATATCTGGTATTTTCACATCTGAAAAACTAATTTAGATTCAACTCGAATTGTGCTTATAGAGTTTAACTCTTATTCAAGTCTAATTGCATTAGTACTCCCACATTTTCAATTGTTTCATGTTGTTGGCTTAACACATCTTTAAATTTTTAACATTTGAATCAACTCATGAGTTTAAGATAATTGATAAGTAGATTGTCAATACAGCTGCAAGATCAAATATTTGACTTTTGTAAAAAGTATATCATGTTATAAAAACTTTTGGTTACCCAAATAGTGGGTCACTTATATCAATCATTTAAAATTGATAATTAAGGAATGATTAGTAGGAGGGCAAACTTGGTATTTCAAAGACCCCGTACGTGTGCATTCTACATTGGAATATTAAAAGGTCAAAATCTCAAATCAGTTGATGTTGATGACACCCATAATTTTATGTAATCATTCTTAATGGAATTGACATTTTACATAGAAACCATATCTTTATGTCTTAATAATGGCCCCAATTTTTATAATCTTTCCTTTTTTATTTTGTCAATAACTACATTGTATTAGGGCTGCATTTCCACAATATCTCCTCCCACCATTACAAGAGGACAAATCCCATTTTATTAAATCATCAATCATTATTCTTCAAAAAGGCTGAACCCCAACCCTAAGGGTCCCCACACCCCAACCCAACAGAGCATTTGGGAGGATGTAAATCATGGTAACTCAACTGAACATGAACCACAGAGGCTAGATTTAAAAATATTAGTATTGTATATTAAAATCTTAAATTTATTTAAATTTTATACTATTCTATAATAATAATAATAATAATAATAATAATAATAATAATAATAGTAATAATGTAAATCTGTTTTATAAATTTGATATTAATATTTTAAGAAATAATTTATGGATTAATATTTGATGCACCGTCGGTGTATAGCATGAGGAGGTAACACATAATTAAAAAATAAAATCAATTTTAACCGGGTCCTTTTTTTGCAAAATATTAAGGGAGGTGTATTCAATCATGACTTTTGTAGAGTTTTAAAGACTTTTAAAATGATAGATTTTAATAAACTTTGATTGACTTTCATAGAGTCGTTCAAATTTTTTTTTAAACTTTATAAGACTCTATAAAAGTCTATATAAAAAATATTTATAGACTTTTATCAACTTTTTATTTTAAAAAGTCTACGAAAGTCATAGAAATTCTAAATTGAATACATCCTTACAAACTTTCAATGATTTTGATTCTTATCATTTATCATTTTCTTACAAAACATTTATAATATATCATAAAATTCTTCTTATTATATAGTTCTTCACCCACATCAACATTCTCAACATTATATTTTTATCCATAGTATGCTGAGACTTATATACTAATTACTTATATGTATTATTAATAAACATTAACAAAAAAAACTATTTCATTAGAAATTCATAACAATATTGAACAATAAAATTTATAATAAAAGAATTGATCAAATAAAATATTTAAAATATAATTACAAGTTGCATAAAAAAAATCTAATATTAATACTATATATAAAAAATTATACTTGATATATTGCTAGGCATCACACAAAGAACTATTATTTGCAATAATAATTTGAGACTATGAACAACAACAAGGTGCTACTGTTTGCAACCCCAAATTGTTGTTGCGAACAATAGCTCGCTATTCGTAGTAATCTGTTGTTAAAAAAAAAAAGGAAAAATATATATTACGAATAAAAATCAAAATATATAAGTATTTATACGAATATTATGAAACATATCTTAAAATTTGACGATGAAAATTTTGTTTTGTTCATGTATATAGGGAGAATTAAAGAAAGTTATGGATAAAAAATTCATAGAAAAAATAAAAATCAATATAAACAAGCAATAATGAAGTAAAAATAATATTATTTCGAATTTTTAGAAGAAGATTGTAAAGTTTAGGAGAGAGAAAAGTTGGTAGAGTTTAGGTATGAGGAAAATATAGGATAATGAATACAAAAATAATTTTATTAATAAATTTAGATATAGGTTTATAAAGTTTAAATATGGAGAAAAAATAGAATTTAAATAGAGAGAGAAAAGTTGTTAGATTTTTTTTTTTTTTTTTTTAAATCTTAGGGTTGATGGTTGGATTTCAACTATTTATATTTGAGAAGGAAAAATCTACAAAAGTCCTAAAATTAAAAAAATCTACAAAAATTCATAACTTTTTGAATACCACATGACTTTCAAATACTCTTTAAAAGTCTTAATCGAATACCACACGACTTTTAAAGACTCTTTAAAAATCTTGATTGAATACCGCATAATTTTTAAAGACTCTCTAAAAGTTTGAATTGAATACCTCCAAACTTTTAAAGTTCATAAAAGTCTTTAAAACTCTATGAAAGTCAATATGATTGAATACACCCCCTAAGACTTTTATTTTATTAGGTAACTCTTTAATTTCTAATTAACAAAATATATCTACTTTCATAAACATATTTATTACTTAATTATTATATATCTAATTATATTATTAACAATGTTAACTCCTGGTTCAATTCTACGAAAATGAAACTTTAACAGGGCATTTGGTTTAAGGGATTTTAAATTCCCTTCCCACTTAATTCCTACCTAATTTCAAAGGCCACAAAATTCCCTTGTTTGGTTGAAAGAAATTGCAATTCCATGAAATTGCAATTCCCCCATTTTCATGGAATTAAAATTCCATGTCCCCCCTAGTATTTTAATTCCTGGGATTTTAGAAAGAAAAAAAGAAAGTGATGAGTCAAAATTACCCCTCCCTTTTTTAACCTAAAATTAATGCTTGACAACAACAATGGACATTTTGGACTTTATACTACTTATTCCCTTTCAATTCCCATGTATATCAAACATTGGAATTGAAATTCCCAGTAATTCTATTCCTGTCAACCAAACATTGGAATTTAAATTCCCTCTTTATTCCCAGTAATTCATCTCCCATGGAATTACAAATCCTTTCCCACGTAATTCCCCCTCCCCAACCAAACGCCCTGTAAAACAATTACGATTAACAATGGGAAGAATTATGATTAACAATGTTAAGTAAAGAATCAGTTAATAACATTGTTAATAATTAGATATATAATAATTAAGTAATAAATATGTTTAGGAAAGTAGATATATTTTGTTAACTAGAAATAAAAAAGTTACTTAATAAAATACAAGTCTTAGATATTTTGCAAAAAAGGACCCGGTTAATATTGATTTTACTTTTTTAATGATGTGTCACCTTCTCATTCACCCGCCGGTGTATAGCATCTATACACGACGGTGCATCAAATATTAATCCATAATTTATATAGTACTCCAATATATAATGTCTATATATTATTACTATTGAAGAAGATAAGAAAATATATGGTGGATACATATGCATGGCAATGATAGTTGAAAAATATAACGAAAGTTATAATGGTAAGGGTACTTTTGACCAAAATATTGTATAATACAACTCTTATAGCATAATGTATATAAAAAAAAGTAAAAAACGAACATAAATGAAGGATATAACTTTCATTCACACATATTATTATTAATCTTTCCTATGCGCGATGGGCAAAAATATATGCCAATATTTATATTTTTAAAAATAACTAACAAATCTTTACTAAATAAAATATATATGAAAATTACATTTATTTATTATGTTAATTTAATATTTAATGTCTACAAATATTATCATCATTAAAGAATATATTAAATATATGGTAAATGCATGTGCATGGTAACAATAAGGAAAAAATAATGGAAGTTATAACAGTAAGGGATATTTTTATTCAAAAAATTATATAGTAAAACTCTAAAAGCGCAATGTACAAAATAAATAGCATAAGAACATGAACATAAATTAGGGATATAAACCAAACAACTCCCACAGTATTTGCCACTGGCAATGACTGCTTACCTTTATGGACTCATCAAACACCTGTAAACCAAACTGAGAAGTGTCCAAACTAGAACCGACATCTATTTGCTTTGTTGTTGTTCCCAACCAATTGAATGCTCAACCCAAAGCCCCCATGCTCCGGGCCGACAGAACATCTGAAAAGATGTAAATCATGGTAACTCAGCTGAACATAGAGGTTAGATCTTTACTTACTGCGCATAAGGAGTCCCCTGGCCTCATTTTGAGATGTTTTTACTTACTGCGCATAAGGAGTCCCCCTGGCCTCATTTTGAGATGTTTCTCCCATACTACCGCTAGTAAGACTCGATCCGGGTCATTGTTCCCAATCCTTATAGGATCCACAAGGAGCCCCCTGGTCTCATTTTGAGATGTTACTCCCACACTATCGCTAGTGAGACTCGATCCCGAGTCATTGTTCCCAATCCCTATAGGATCCACAAGGAGCCCCTTGGTCTCACTTTGAGATGTTACTTCCACACTACCGCTAGTGAGACTCGATCCCAAGTCATTGTTCCCAAGCCTTACAGGGTCCACAGGAAGCCCCTGACCTTACTTTGAGATGTTGCCTCACACTGTCATTAGTGAGACTCGATCCCCCGGATCATTATTGACAACCTTTACAGGATCCACAAAGAGCTTAATTTTTGGAATGCCTCGGGGGCTTCAAATGAAAATGTTAGGAAGTCATAATTGAAAATGAGATGTTTCAACAGAGGTCTGATTAGAGAGAGGAAACAGTAGAAAAGGTCAAGTATCACAAGGCTTCTAGGAATTACAGCCCACACATGCAAGGCAGCAGAGCCCAGAGTTTCAAACTTTGCAGTCAAGACACAACAAATTTCTCTCTCCCTCTCTCTCTCTCCCCACTTATTCACATGCTTACCAAGATGTCTTGTAGTGATTTTTGTAATTCCTTGAGCTGCAGATCTGCTAAATTTAATGGACATGTGAACCACTTAGCCATGGAAAAAAAATGCCTTTTTCTTCTCATTCCAATGGGGTGCTCTCCATGTGCTTCTTCACTTTCACCTATGCATTCATTTCTTCATTAGTTTCAGTCCTCTCCTACAAATGCTTCCCACATACTTATACCCTAATCATTAAGGTACTATACCTTCTTCTATAGGTAAAGTTTCATTAACCATAGTTTCAACCAAACTATGTACTTCGGTTCCAAACCAACTAGAACCATAATGATCGGTTGAACTGATAAACTGATAGTTGGATTGCCACCTTTGGTCTGACTCTGATATCAAATTGAAGCATGTGCTCCATCTCAACTAAAAGTCTAACCTGGTGGTTGGATTGCGATTATATGCTCAATAAACTGGACTCGAGTTCTAGTCAAGTCTACCCTGACCGGGCCTTTACCCCACCCCCCCTGCCATTTTCACCCTCTCTAGTCTCTACCAAAAACATAAAATAAAATAGTATCATCAAACCTATAGTTACTAATAATAATTCAAAGAAAGTTCAGAGAGAATCATTTCCTGTTAGCATCCAGTTATTTCATTACCTCAAATTTTGAGACTAGGACCCCCCCCCCCCCCCCACCCACCCACCCCCTCTGCCCTCTTATGGCTTATTATATTGGCTTATTAGGCTCCAATACCCACCCTGCACGCACGCCCTGACCATCCCCTCGTGCAATATCTCTATATAAACAGGCATACTTCCATGAATCTTGATGACTCATGAACTTGGCCTAAACTGAAGCAAACCCCAACCCATCCATATCTCCCTCTTAAGGTGGTTGGAACTTGGAAGCTTCTTGGGAGGCCATTAATGGCGGTGGTGTTCATGGTTGTGCTGGTGGGTGTCTTTGGCCTGTGCATCATCCTCATCAGCAGCGCTTTATTAAGATGGAATGAACTGAGGTTCATGAAGAAAGGGCTCCCTCCTGGAACCATGGGGTGGCCACTCTTTGGTGAAACCACTGAGTTCCTTAAACAAGGCCCCATCTTCATGAAAAACCAGAGAACAAGGTGATTATTGATTATATTCCTGCTGCTTTTTCTTAAATTCTGCTACATAAAACACCAAAACATGGGATTAATTTGTTGTTGTTGTTCTGTTCTTGATTACATCAGATATGGGAGTTTCTTCAAATCCCACATTCTGGGATGTCCCACAGTGGTTTCCATGGATCCAGAGATAAACAGATACATTCTTGTGAATGAGGCCAAAGGGCTTGTCCCAGGATACCCTCAATCCATGCTTGACATTCTGGGAAAATGCAATATTGCAGCGGTTCATGGCGCCGCTCATAAACACATGAGAGGGGCATTGTTGTCCCTCATCAGCCCTTCCATGATCAGATATCAACTCCTCCCTAAAATCGATGAGTTCATGAGATCCCACGTTAGTACCTGGGACGCCAAAGTAATCGACATTCAAGACAAAACCAACAAGGTAATTAAGGATTCTGTTTTATCATCTTTAATCTGGGTAATCGAGAAAAAAATCCGAATTTTTAATCTGGGTTTGTTGTGGTTTGGACCCAGATGGCGTTTCTTTCGTCGTTGAAGCAGATTGCCGGGATTGAATCCGGCGACATAGCCGGCGAGTTCATGCCGGAATTCTTTAAGCTGGTACTGGGGACACTCTCGCTGCCCATCAACCTTCCCAACACGAACTACCGGCGGGGATTGCAGGCGAGGAAGAACATCCTCGGAGTGCTCCGAAAGCTGATAGAACAGAGGAGAGGTGGCGGGGAGAAACAGGACGACATGCTGGGATTCTTGATGAATGAGGAAGAGAACAGATACATGTTGAGTGATGATGAGATGATTGACCTAATCATAACGCTGTTGTATTCTGGGTACGAGACTGTTTCGACGACTTCTATGATGGCTGTCAAGTATCTCAGTGATCATCCCAAGGTTCTCGATGAACTCAGGGTAAGTGTAAGAATTGATGCATTTAAAGTTTAAACCCCACAGATTTCTGTTCATTAGGCTGATTTTGGTTCAATATTTTTGCAGAAAGAGCATATGGCAATAAGAAAAAAGAAAGCCCCCAATGATCCTATTGACTACAATGACTTCAAATCAATGCGATTCACACGTGCGGTAAGTTCACTTTCACAATAATTGAACTAAATTAATAGTGGTCCGGACAACTTAGTTGATTTTTAGGTGTTAGATTGTCGATAAGGACACAATATCGAACCCTAACAGTCAGAGTTACATCCAATGTAATAGACTATTTGTGGGTATCAAGTACTGGTCCTCCCACCTAAATCACTGACTCGTAATTTATCCCTCCACTGTCCTATTGGATTGGGCCATTGGGGTGTTGGAGGCCTAGAGGCCGATTACCCCTCCTCTATCGTTTAAACTAGGGTGTGGGAGCCTCGAGGACGAGGAAATTTCGTGTTTGTGGGTAATATTGAGCTCTCCTACAAGACTGAACTAATAGTAAGACGGTACGTTTTTTGATGCAGGTGATCTTTGAGACGTCGAGGCTAGCAACCATAGTGAATGGAGTGTTGAGGAAAACCACTCAAGATATAGAACTAAATGGTGGGCATTCAAGATTCTTAGATCATTCATTCATTATTGCATCAATCAATCAAGAACTACTCCCATGAACACATATATGCCATGGGTTCTTGTTTTGCACACATTGGTATAGTAGTTAAAAAAGAAAAAAAAATGTGAAACCAACATAGCATAAAGCATCTGATGGGAGTGGATTAGAAGATTATATATATCTTGCAATAATAATGGACCCTCTTCCTATCAACATCCACATGGCTTACCTACCATTCCAGCCTATACATCTCATGTGTTTTGCCTTCCTGTCTAGCATTGAATCTTGATAATTATTACACAACACAAACACACAAACAACCCAGATTATTAGTCTAAGCTATGGTAAAAAAGATTACATTTTTAGCCATGATTAGGAAGCATTGCACACTATCTCTGACCTTATATATTTGTATTGTTTTTGTATATATATTGCAGGCTATGTCATACCCAAAGGATGGAGAATCTATGTGTATACAAGAGAGGTTAATTATGACCCTGGACTGTACCCTGATCCATATACTTTCAACCCATGGAGATGGCTGGTCAGTAAGCCTAACCCGATAGTTACACTACACATTCATATTTTATACGTTATATGCTCAACAGTCAACACGCCCCGAGAACCAGGATCATAGTTATAATGGGTTATAAATGAATGCAGGATAAAAGCCCAGACAACCAAAACCATTTCTTGATCTTTGGAGGGGGCACAAGGCAGTGCCCTGGGAAGGAGCTTGGGATAGCAGAAATCTCAACATTCCTTCATTATTTTGTAACTAGATACAGGTAAAAGAATTGAAGAAATAACTGCACTTTTCTGGGAAATTAGTGTGTATTTGGTAAATCTCGTCTTTGTGGTCTTAGCTGGCAAAGAACCACAAGGAGGTAAACTAGTTTAAGTTGCTTATATCTGACCGGTTCAAACCAAGAAAGTCAATAGACTGCTCCTACTGAGAGTCGAACTTGTAAACAGTTATCAAGTCAACAGCTTGACCAACTTGGCTAGAGTTATCCTCCTTTCTGGGATTACTTGTTTGGATTCTGTCAGATTTGTTATGATTCTAATTCTTGATTGGAATATAATGCAGATGGGAAGAAGTGGGGGGAGATAAGTTGCTGAAGTTCCCAAGAGTTGAAGCACCAAATGGACTACACATCAGGGTTTCATCCTACTAACCATCAATGAGTCAGAGAATGTACATAAAGTAATTAAAGGACCAGAAATTGCAGAAAGAAGAACAAAAAAAAAAAGGTGTAAAATAGAGGTCCTCTAACACATATAGAGATTATATTGTAACCCATTTTTTGCAGAGAAATAGATTTCATTCTCATGCTTCATTTCCATCCATTCCAAACAAAGCCTGTCTCCACATATAGTAACCTTGCAACTATTAACTTGAATTCATTTTTCAATAATAAAAGTTTTAATGATGGATTACGTTCTTAAATTCATGTAATGTAATTATGAGAATTTATGACTTTTAATTATTAGCAGGATAAATATGTATAAATACTCGCCAAAGTTCGGGATTTGATTTTAATTTCCAGCATCAATAAAAATACTATTCTATGCTTAATCACTCTACTAGCTTATTTTTAAAACATTAGCAAACAGAACTTATAAAATAAGCTATTAAACACCTAAATAAACCCTGCCAAACAAAGCCACATGGATAGCTATTTCAGTGGTCAATAGACCATAATTATAGGACATTGGAAAGCTGTTTCATCCTATCCTAATCCTAAAAAAACAAAAATAAAAGAGAGAATAAATGCACAGAAACTGAACTGAAAGGCCTCCCTGGAAATGTGCCTGGCTTGAACAAGTCCACAACCATGCGAACAGAACAATCCTCCTCCCTACGTGCAGATCCATAACTTCACAACCCTGCAGATATATAATCCCCAGATCTCGAAAGAGAAAGAAACCAATTCATTCGCACATGTATTATTATATTATTATTGAAGATTATTAAAGATTAAATTCATCTGCAGAGATAATAAAATCTTGATTTTCCGGCAGCCATGGCCGCAACCACAGCTCAGCTGAAAGATGAACTGGACATCGTGATTCCGACGATCCGAAACCTGGATTTCTTGGAGATGTGGAGGCCGTTCTTCCAGCCCTACCACCTCATCATCGTCCAAGACGGCGACCCTTCCCGGACCATCAAAGTCCCCCCTGGTTTTGACTACGAGCTCTACAACCGCAACGACATTAACAAGATTCTGGGACCGAGGGCCTCTTGCATCTCCTTCAAGGACTCCGCTTGCCGCTGCTTCGGCTACATGGTCTCCAAGAAGAAGTACATCTTCACCATTGATGACGACTGCTTTGTAAGTTAACGTTAAAATTTACGTTGTACTTGTTGTTGAGCATATAGCCATTAATGTGCAATCCAACTATCAGCTTAGGTTTTTAGTTGAGACGGAGCACATGCTTCAATTGTACTGTACATTATGGTTTTGTTTTGGGCAGGTTGCGAAAGATCCTTCTGGGAAGGATATTGATGCGCTTGAACAGCACATTAGGAATCTCCTCTGCCCATCTACTCCGTTTTTCTTCAACACTCTGTATGAGCCGTACAGGGAGGGCGCGGATTTCGTCCGCGGCTACCCTTTCAGCCTCCGGGAGGGGGTTCCGACCGCCATTTCTCACGGTCTCTGGCTCAACATCCCCGATTACGATGCGCCCACGCAGCTCGTCAAGCCTTTGGAGAGGAACACGAGGTTTGTAGGTTTCGGTTTGTTGGTCTTCTTGGTTTAGACGGGTCAACTATGGACTAACTAATCTGGTTTATCATAGTCTTAGTTGTTTGGCTGTTAGATGAATGATGATATGTAATGGCATTGTGGCAGGTATGTTGATGCTATCCTGACAATCCCCAAGGGCACCCTGTTCCCCATGTGTGGTATGAATCTGGCGTTTGATCGTGATCTCATCGGCCCTGCCATGTACTTTGGACTCATGGGTGAAGGCCAGCCCATTGGTCGCTATGATGATATGTGGGCTGGTTGGTGCTGCAAGGTAACACCAATCCAATTCCACTTTGAGAATGAATTAAGCTTATAGAGGCAACCATAACTAAATTCGTCAGTCTATTTGTTTAGTAACTACAATATTATAAGATTTGACTCTCAATGAGAGCGACCTATTTAATCTTCTTGGTTTGATTTAAGCCCATCAGCCATGGGCAATCTAGACAGTTGGCCTGGAAACGACCTATAAGTCTTTTTAGTAAATTGTTGGATTGATAACCATAATGTTACAAGTTCAACTATGGACAGCCTATGACAGTTTAGATGATTTACTTCTTGTGATTCGGCTAGGAATGATTTATACCTGCTTGATAACCATAATGTTACAAGTTCAACTATGTCAGCCTACTTAGGATGGTTTAGCCAGTTTACTTCTTGTGATTCGGTTAGGATTGGTTTACCTATTTGATAACCATAATGTTGTAGCCTTACCTAGGATGGTTTAACTGGTTTACTTCTTTTGATCCGACTAGGGTTGGTTTACCTCCTTATAGTCTTTTGCCGGCTGACTTGGGTATAATCACAAAGTTACACCTCGGATAGTGGTTGTGACTATGACCCAGTCTTAAATTCTAATGGATGCCTTGGTTGAGTGAAAACACAGGTGATATGTGACCATCTGGGACTGGGAATCAAGACAGGGCTGCCATACATCTACCACAGCAAGGCAAGCAACCCATTTGTGAATCTGAGGAAAGAGTACAAGGGGATATTCTGGCAAGAAGAGATCATCCCTTTCTTCCAGCAGGCGACGCTGTCCAAGGACGCCACAACAGTTCAGAAATGCTACATTGAACTCTCCAAGCAGGTGAAGGAGAAGCTGGGGAAGCTAGACGACTACTTCATCAAGCTCGCCGACGCCATGGTCACCTGGATTGAAGCTTGGGATCAGCTCAACCCAGTCAAAGCCCCTGCCAAATAAAAACATTCTTAGCTTATTTAATTAGTGTCTCCCATTTCTTTCCTGCTTTTTGTTCTCCCTTTTGCAAGACTCTTCCACTTATACATTTCTTAACCCTGCAATGCTATTGCAGAGTGTTCCATAAGATGAAATTTCAAATTTTTGAATGCTCATTACACTTTCTCCATTTGAGACAGTAATAAAAGCCAAAAGTATAACTGGAATCACAATCTATCCCTTAAAGTTGCTTCGTCCTCTAAGCTCAAACCACTAAGTCAAAATGCCTCGATTAATTTCATTAATGGTTATTATTACATATATTAGCGGAGTCGATGATAGACCGTTAACCATATTTTGCCTTGTATTAACTCAGAAGAATCTGTTTTGCCTCATATTAACTCAGAATCACAGATGATGTATAGGTGTGTACTGAACTGTATGAGTACCGTAACTGAATGTGTTATCTCATGAAAAAATCCTGTCTCCCATCAATTCAGGTTTATATTAGGCACATTGGTTGAATAATAACTTCTAGTTATTCAGTCTAACCAGATCACTTAATAAAACTTCTAGTTATTCAGTCCAACCTTAATAAGTAGTCAACTTGCACCAGATCACTTAATAAAACTTCTAGTTATTCAGTCCAACCTTAATAAGTAGTCAACTTGCACCACTTAATTAACGCCCTAATATATAATATAATTGGTGATGTGAACATGTAGGATTAGGTTGGGGGTAAAGTGGTGAAAGAAAGTGGCATCACATGCAAGTTTCCTTAGCAAGCACAACCACACTTACACATTTTGAAAACTAGAATATGCATGTGCTTACATATTTATGGCAGTTAAAACTTTATTGATCAAACATGCATAATTAGTAACCACAACAAATTACCATACAATAATGCACTGCTAGCTGAGGTTCAAACTTAGAAACATTGTACTGCTCCAATATGTTTTCATATTTATGGCAACCTTTGCAACAAATCTCGTAACAAACGTATGTACGTATATGACTTAGGTTCATTGCTTCAGCCCATCACGTTTGCTAGCTAGCTTAATTGACTTATCACATCTGTTTCCTAGTAGGTGAATATTTCAAGCTAGAGTTGGATCAATTGAAATTTATCAATAATTGGATAACTACATTTTATTAATCTAATTCTTATCTTAAATGTAGTGTAGCTCCCCTTTTAAGATCAAACAACCTTAAGTTACAAATTCGAATGTATTTCGAAGAGAGTAATGTTATGGATCGTAGTTTTTTTTTTTTTTTTTTTTTTTTTTAAATCAATATGTTTAATTTGGTTAATTCAGCTCAAATTTAAGGCAAGGAAGCAATAAATAATAAGATCAAATGTGTAAGACTAGAAATATTTGGGTGTCAAATGCATAGGACTAAAGGGAATTGCGCATCAACCTTTACCGTATACCGTAATTAAAAATATTTAACTATTCTGGTTCGGTGTTCATATCTATTTTCTCAACCTATTGAACCCATGACCTTTCATTTGTGAGAGTCACTCCCTGCCACGAGACCAAAGTCATTGGCAAATACACAAATTTTGGTCCCTTGACTATCATAGTTGAAGCATTTTTGGTCCTTGACTATTGCTTTTTTCAAATTAGGTGAAAAATGTGCATGACTTTCTAGCTAATTAGTATCACAAGTGGTCCTCTGATCCAATTTTGTGACCACATATTATCGGAATTCCAACCGGAAAAAATATTGTGTTGTAATTAGATGGGTATTTTGGTCCTTTCAAATTTATTTTATTTTTCTCTTTTATTTTTTTCTTCTTCCCGCTTTCTTCCTCAGCTCTTTGTTTCTATTTTTCTCACAATAAAGTAACGATCACATGAGAACCACCCTCCTCATGAGTACATGAAAGCCAATAATATGATGCATTAAAAAATCAGAACTATGGATGAGATTAGTTAGGAGATTCAAAATTTGGCATGTGCATATGGGGCATGTGCTGTGTGCATATAATATGTTTGTACACAACACATGTTTAATATGTACATGCAAATTTTGAATCCTCTAATTGCAGACATATTTGCGTAAACATGTGTGCAGTTGAGGGATTCAAAATTCAGCCCTAATGTAACACAAGCAAACAATAAATAATAAGATCAAACGCGTATGACTATAGAAAACAAACTTGGGCATCAACCTTCAAGGGATACAAATTAGATTGCGTTTTAAAAAGAGCTAATAAACGTGTATGTCACAAACTTTTAGAACCAATTTTTAACTCAAATTATGTCATTTCATTCTACAAATGCATAATAAAATTAACCGGTTCATAAAATAACTATTTGTTTTTGCTCAAATGCAAGGCAAGCAAGCAAAAATACTAATATTAATAATAATAATAATATAATTATTATTATTATTATTATTATTATTATTATGAAAAGATAGATCAAATGTGCAGGATAAGAGATATTTTGGGCGTCAACTCCGTGTATTCAAATGCAAAATGAATAAAAACAGCATGCAAGTGGGGTTAGGGTTTCACAATGTTTATCTAAAATTAGTCCTAAAATGTAAAAAATTAAATTAAATTATTTAAAAAAATCCGCGTAATTTGCATGATATCAACATGCGATAACCACTAATGACACGACACGTGGGAAACCAATTTAAGATTCCAGACGACATTTCTGATTTTTCCATGACGGACTAATAGCGTATTAGATTGGGTAGCGTCGGCAGCGTAGGTCTGGGCCACTCGCGTGCCCTTCACGGAAGGAGAAGACCTAAGCGTCGACTCCACGTGCCGGTTAACCGCGTGGGACGACGTTGTCCGGGAGAGGTTAATGGCATGGAGCTTCAAAGTGGAAAAAAACACCAACCCTAGAAAAACCAGATATCCAAAAATGGCAACAGATGCCAATCCTTAGGTTAAAACAAGGAATCCCAAAACAAGAAGGGGGAGAAAGAACAACAACCCACACCAAGAATCACCAATACAAATAGTATACACCCATTTCTCTCTCTCTCTCTCACTATATGTATAGGTCTAGCTTTCTCTCTCTAGGGTTTTAATGGTCAAGATTGAGTTAAGTTAAAAGGAATGATATGATGCTGCAAACATAGAGCTAGCTAGCTTTTTTTTTTTTTCTTTCTTTCTTTCATAGAAGTTGGGTAGCCAGAGGTGAGAGAGAAGAGATCAGCTTATACCCAAGAGAAGAAAGGGGAGATCAGATAATAATGGGCAGAGGGAGAGTGGAGCTTAAGAGGATAGAGAACAAGATAAACAGACAGGTCACATTTGCAAAGAGGAGAAATGGGCTGCTCAAGAAAGCTTATGAGCTTTCTGTGCTCTGTGATGCTGAGGTGGCACTCATCGTCTTCTCCAACAGGGGAAAGCTCTATGAGTTCTCTAGTACCTCCAAGTACACATCTTTATTATATTCCATCAATTTCAATTCTCTCATAATCATCATATATGCCTGCTAATCTGCCTTTTGTTTAATTTGATTATACCTAGCTCTACATAATATGTGTTTTTGCATATGAAACACAGAGATCTGACCTCAATTTCATGATTCTTAAACACAGATTCTTAGTTTTTCATGTTCTTAGCTTGTCTGAGATAAAAGGTTTGGTTTTTGAGGACTTCATGAATATGCAATCAGGCAGAAATTTTCAAGAATGTTTAAAGTTTAATTTAGATCTTTGGGTTTTTAGTGATGGTTTGATTTAATCCCATATGTATAAGATAAAGTTTACTTTTTAAAAAAAAAAAAAAACTTTAAATATTTACTCCTGTGTTCTCTGTAATCAATGATTTATCATATCATTTTCACCAAATCTTTAAAGATAAAAGACAAAAGGGAAGGAGATGATGAGTTTTAAGGCAAAGATTGCAGATCTATAAATTTCTTTCGAAACTTCACTTGATCTTGTAAATCTTTATTATTATTTGTTATTTATTTTATCTGATCTTCATATCACTTCTTTGATTAGTTAAAAACCTGTAACTTATTTCATGTCTTGATGTAATTAGTGATAGGACTAAATGAAATGATATGATTGAAAATGTACCCTTCTGTTTTTAATTCAGATAATTTCTTTAATAATTTATTTATTTTTTTTGAAAATAGATTTCTTAAAAATACTTCTTGGTTGATCATATTGCAGATATATTTAATTATTTTCTAATACCATATATATACATTTACATTACTTTATGTTGAGAATAAAAATAAAATTTGCTGAGAACTTTCGCTAAAACTTTATTATGTTTTTAATTAAAATGGGTTCCTTAATTTCGATTATTTTTGTGGGTATTTTGGAAAAGTAATGTTGATTCCTCATAATTAAATTAAATTTTCTGGGTGACTTTTGGTTAGCATGCTCAAAACTCTTGAAAGGTATCAGAAATGCAGTTATGGTACACTGGAAGTTAATCGACCAAACAAAGACAATGAGGTATACACACAGACACAATCATATATATATATATATATATATATATATATATATATATATATATATTCTCCATGCAGCTCAACAGCATTCCTTTATCCAGTACAATTCTAATTGTCTTCCAGACACTTTAATTACTGCTTAGCATGCCACCCTGACCATACTATATTGTCATGCAGCAAAGTAGCTACAAGGAATATTTAAAACTGAAAGGCAAATATGAGTCGCTGCAACGATACCAGAGGTATTACGATTTCTCTTTAGACCAGTCATTTCGTGAGATCTTATCTTTTAATAGGTAAAATGTATAAACTTTATGAGACGGACGATGGGTTTTTCTTTGTTTGATGTATTGTGACAGACACCTTCTTGGTGAAGACTTGGGGCCTCTGAATATTGATGAGATTGAGCACCTTGAACATCAACTAGATACATCATTGAAGCATATTAGGTCTACTAGGGTAAGCAACTTTTCCAGTTTTCCCAGATCAATGGATATGAGTTTGTAGGTGGATGAATGGTCAAGTTAATCCATGAATCATGGCTTATATTTGATTGATATGAGTTTATATATAGCTTTGGCATAATGGTAAGCGTCTGATGCTGACAATTGGTTCAGTATCCTATGTACTTTTTTGGGTGCCCTTTTTGCTGTCTCACAGAATGGCCTTTAAAGTTTTCTGGTTTTTCTTTCCTTGCAGACACAGATGGTGCTTGATCAGCTATCTGATCTTCAAACAAAGGTACTATACCCTGCATTTGCAGATGGGTTTTCTGCCTTGTAAATATTGATGATGTCCTAAATCTATCTGTACAGGAGAAGCTGTGGTTGGAGGCTAATAAAACCCTTGAATCAAAGGTACATGCAACAACCTATGAACAACTTTAATTTCATGTCTCTCTTAGTTGCTCTTTGTATTGCTTCTAGTCATAGTGTGTAACACTCAAACTTTCTCCATTTATATGTGTGATTTGCAGCTTGAAGAATTTTATGTAGACAATAACCTTCAACAGCCATGGGGGCCTGGAGAGCAAAGTGGTGCATACAGCCAGCAGCATGCTGACCAGACTCATGGTTTCTTCCAGCCCTTGGAGTGTGATTCCACTTTGCATATCGGGTACGTAAACCTCAAACGTCTTTTAGCTGAGACAGAACGCATCTTGATCTTGATCTTGTATATGCATGCATGCAGTAACTGTGTGTGTATATATACATATAGGCTACTGCTCCTGTGCACGTGCATCCACCCTGTTATATGAATCCGTGTGAACAGATCTGAGCAATTGAATACTTAAGATTAATGGCTTAGATTTGTCCAACGGTGCAATTTCACAACTGTGTGTAACTATGCACAGTTGGCGAAATCTAAACATTGTGTTGAGCATATAGCCATTAATGTGTAATCCAACTATCAATTTAGGCTTTTAATTGAGATAGAGCACATGCTTCAATTTGTTATCAGAGCCATGTCAAAGGTCATGGACTCATGGGTTCGAATCTCAACGCAACCCGATAAAAAAAAGTGACTACGGTTCATGTGTTGCGTGGAGCCCACCGCACACGTGAGGGGACGATATGTATATATATATATATATATGATCTGATCCCGGCCAGACCATAGCTCAATGGTCGAAAGGTTACCCCTCAAATCCTTAACGGGAGAGGATCTCAAAACGCAAGCACTCAGACCCTACCTCCCTGAGGGCTAAGGCACATTTCGCGATTTAATTACATTCTCTTGTCCAATTCAGGCTGGGCGTTGAGGAGTGTTGAATTAGGTTTAGGGTTCAAACTTATATATCTCTAATTTGCATGCATATATGCATAGAATGATGAAGTTTGTGTGACAATGAAAACAGGTTTAACCCGGTGGCAACTTCAAGCCAAATAACAGCAGCCACTAATGCACAGAATGTGAATGCTGTGCTCCCTGGTTGGATGCTTTGATCTGATCTGCAGATTGTTCTATGGTTTTCAGAAGGGATGACATATAAACACTTTCTTCAATTCCCCAGTACTGTGTATAAATCTCAACAATAATAAGCAAATGCATGCTGCACTGACTTCAATCTTGGAAGACTGTTTCTCAACTTTTATATATATATATTTGGAACACTACTTTTAAATATATATTGGTAGTATGAAACAGACTAGTAATTATGTTTGATATATATATGCTGCACTTTAAAGGATTATATTTCATCTTCACCAATTCTTTTGCTTTAATTTACTCCCCCGCATGTTTTAGGGTTTTTATTGGCCTATAAGCCTATTTACTCATTTTAATTTTAATTACCTCATATTTCATTCCGTTCTTATTAATGATACAATGGCCCTGTTTAGTAAAATAGTTTGTCTATTAGTCAATTTTGATTTATTTGACTATTATTAACTGTTTGACTAGCTTAGTTATCAAGTGTTTGATTAATTAGCTTTTTGTAACTGTTTATTGCTCCAAAAACACTAAAATTCAAAAAGCTGCTTAAAGCAACTTCTTCGATCAACTTTTTAAGAAAGTCATTTTGTGTGTAATCAGCTATTAGCTAATAGCTAATTTACCTAACATCTTTCTACAATCAACCAGTTAAACTCACTAACTCATTCAGCTAACATCTATTTACCAAACACTCCGATATAATTTAAGACCAACAGTATTAAGGTATAGTATAAATTAGGCCCGTAAATTTTAAGTACGAGAATTATATTTCACTCACTCGATATATCACTTTATGCATGTTTTTTTTATTGTACGTATGGTGGTGACAACCATGTGCATAAATGACTAACAAATTGTATATCACTTGATTACCTAATGGTGGTAATGATATTGGACTAAAATTATTTTCATTTACTATAAAGATTTTGTTATATTAAAGAATTATAAATTAATTCTTTTTTCAAGAGTCAAACTCTCCAGAGACGCGTCTCATGTGAAGTCTTATAGTGGTGAGAATACATAGCAATAGTTATGCCGTGCAACCGAATGTACCATGCGCATGGTGCATACGATGCAAAACGACATCGTTTGACTAAAAACGCGCGTCCTACTTTAAAAAAAAAAAAAATTAGGTTCGATTCTCGGCAATAGCATTATTGTGGATATATAATTATGAATTTCTGGATATATAGTTATAAATTTGTGGATATATAGTTATGAATTTATGGATATTTAGTTCATTCATTGTGGATATTTAGTTCATTCATTGTAGATATTTACTTCATTCATTCACTGTGGATATATAGTTATGAATTTCTGGATATATAGTTATGAATTTATGGATATTTAGTTCATTCATTGTGGATATTTAGTTCAATCATTGTGGATATTTAGTTCATTCATTGTGGATTTTTACTTCATTCATTCATTCATTGTGGATTTTTACTTCATTCATTCACTGTGGATATATAGTTATGAATTTGTGGATATATAGTTATGAATTTCTGGATATATAAAAATGCTATTGACGGGAATCGAACCTGATTTATTCTTTAAGTGGGACGCGCGTTTTTTTAACTAAAACGGCGCCGTTTTGCAACCGTATGCACCTTACAAGGTGCATTCGGTTGCACAGCATAATTTGCGAATACATAGTGCTATGCCTTTAAAAAAAATTTTAAAAAAAAATTGTTCAGCTTCTATCTTCAATTTTGTAAATGTATTAAATTTTATAATATTTTTAACAGAGAGACATACACAGAGACAAGTATAAGAGTATTATCGGCCCATGGACAGCTGTTAAGCCCATTTAAGAAGTACACATCCTACAAATATACTTAAGTAAAAGCCCATTGACCCGTTTTCTGACATGTACTCAATATGCAAAATCCAATTTGTCTTATTTTTCTTCTAAAATAAAGAATGTTTTTTAAAAAATGAGTATCATCTTTATCAAAAAGAAAAATATATCACCGCAAAGATGTAGATAAGATGACGTGAATATTTTCCAATTTAACTAGTGGTTCTGAGTTCTACCTTAAAACTCATGAAGGAATACTTTGTCACCTTAACTTCCAACTTGGCACAAATAAGATTAGGTTGACCCGTTGAAGAAGCTAAAATAGTGAATTGAATACATAATTTATACGTGTGTGGCCTCCCACGATAAAATATTGTTCAGTAGGCAGTATTTGAGAGAAGAGATTAAGGTTCGAATATTGACAACGACACTGTGGAGATTATGTCTAAAGTAGACAGATCCCTTGTGCGCACTGACATTTGATCATTTCTGCTAAGTCATTGAGTACAGTGATTTACATCCTCCCAAATGCTCTGTCAGGCCGAGGTGTAGCCGGAGAGCTCTTGAGGTTAGGGATTCAACTTTAATTTTGAATTGGGAGAAGATATTGTTAATATGAATGAGGTAACAAGTGTTTAGAGATTTTTTTTATTATTAATTAAAATTTGATAGCAATTGTACTTAAATTTTTTTAATTAGCTTTTGTCTAACGAAAGTATTGGAATATTCTTAGCTCATGAAAGGTTCATACAAAAGAATCATTAGTCTTGCAGCGTTTGCCTCTCAAAAGCCGCGGTAAATTTTCTTAAAACGTATTGGTTAGACAATAATTTTCACCAAATTAGATATTGATATATAGTAGGCATTAATAACAAGTTTCTCCGGAAATTAGTTTAATAACTAAAAAGTTTTAAGTCGGACTAGGGTCATCGAACGGATAAGTTAATATAATTGTGGAAGCGATTAGTTATGGACAACTTAAGTTAGTTGACCTTTTTATATTTTTTTGTCGGTTATGGTTACAAAATAACCTTCACCTTGCAGAGTACAGTCCTTTAATTTATCAGTTACAGTCCTTTAATTTATCAGTTACTCACTATATTTTTTGGTGTTAATTGATAAACACTAATCTTATTAAGATAGCTAACTAATTTGTTGAAATTTTTTTAACCAATAAATATGTGTAAACAAATCATTATCATTCAATTTTGTAACTTAATAGGATTATAATTCCATCATTTGATCTTGTCAAAATCAACAGCTCAGAAGACGAACAATTAAAAAAAACGCGGTGACATTATAGTCATTTTGCATAAAGTCACAGCTTAAGGTGTATAAGTTTAAAACTTAAAGTGCGTAAGTTCAAAATTTAAGGAGCGTAAGTTAATAGCTTAAGGTGTGTAAGTTTATAGCGTTAAGGGCCTAAGTTTAAAGTTTAAAGCTTAAGGTGTGTGAGTTTATAGCTTGCGTATGTTTAAAGCTTTAGGTGTGTCCTCACTTTCTAATTTAAGGTGTATCAGTTTAACTCTTAAAGTGCGTGATTTTAAAGATTAAGGTGCATTATTTTTTTTTTAAATTTTCCTTCAGTATGAACCGTTGATCTAGATTAGATCAACGGCTCAGATCTTACTTCATTTTTCACCTGGAGGAAGCTTCGCACGTGAACCATCCCCTATATATATATATAGAGAGAGAGGGAGAGTTACACTTTCACTAAAACTATGGAGGCATATTCAATCCTTAAAATAGGAACCAAAGAACCAAAGAGAGTAATAAACATCTTAATTGCGGTCGTTAAAAACACTTTAAAATAATATATATTAAAAATAAATATATAATAATATAAATAATTAATCCTAAAAATAATAATATAAATTAAAATCAGCTTTTCTTTTTTCATTCTCGATCTCCTTTTTGTTGGGTAGTACGTAACACAATCACTCACCTCACATAGTGAGAATATATAGATTGACGGTGTGGATCATCGGCCGCCATCACCACTATACAGTATAAGGTTCTTTTAACTCTCCTTGCCAGGCCAATCAATTTTTATTATTTTTTAATTAATCTTTAAGGTATTAATTATATATTTATATTCCATGCCACCTCTTTAATTACGTTTGCCATGCATGATTAGGGTTCCTTGTTTTCGCCCTTTTAGGGATCAGATCATATATGTATAATCAACCATTAAGGTGTTATTATTCTATTAGATTTTTAAAAAATAATTGATTAATTTATGAACTTTATTTATGATATTTTCCCAACCAAGGTGCACTAATACCCTAAACACTGAAACTAATCACGTTCGAGCTTAGTAAGATCACAAAGGGTGGTAAAAACACTCCCGAACTTTTTAAGATTCAAACTCGAGACTTTTAGTTACACTGATAGAGACTCACGACATTTTATCTATATTTCAGCTATTATACTCTTGTTTGACAACCAGCTTGGTTGGCGTAAGTGGCTTCCCTTAATAGAAGTTGAGGGTTCAAACCCATTCTCATATGGAAAAACTAATCTGACCAGCATTTTGTCCCTTAATTGGGACAGCCCTGTACGAATATGGATTAATCTAAGTATAGTATGAACTTAAAGGTACCTCCTACGATTAGGGTCTGCTCAGGACATCTCATGGTCTAATGTTGCCATTTTCCATATATAATTGAGATTCTAAGGAAGAGCATGGAGATCTATAACCTAGGGAACTTTGGTATCCCCTCCTAATTTTAATGAATTTTCTATTAATTAATATTTACAATTATTACTTTAAAAAAAAAAATCCCATTGCTTAACACTTGTGCCACAACACTATTGGACTAAAATCTAAAAATTCAATTCCACAAATTGAGCATCAACCACCAATCATCTTCAATTCCTACTCTTTTTTCAAGAGTGGGGAATGTAATTATTTCACCCTAATCAATGCTTAACACTAAATAAATCACAATCGACCTTAACCACATTCTATACTTATTAGCTTTGCATTTCAATTCTTGTACATTGGATAAGAAAAAGCATGAAACAAGACCCACATACAAAGAATACTTCTTTTAATTTACCCGAAGAAGAAACCTAGCTATGAGAATGTGGGCATCATGGTAGTGGAGAGAAATATAATAGAAATTCATTTTTTTATGGGGAAAAAAAAGCATAATTAAATTCATAAAAAAATTTAAAATTAAAAAAATAAATAAATAAAGTGGCTATAAAGAAGGATAAATTTAAAGGTGTTGCTATAATTAGACTAGCCTAGAGAGGAATAGTGAATTTTTTCCATTTTTAGTAGAAATAATAACATAATAATTGAATTTTAAAATAAAAAATTACCCACTTTTGAAAATTTCTTGGACTTCTTTTATTCAGTGAAAATTACCCATTCATGAATAGTAAAATAATTTTTTTTTTTTGTTTTTTAATCAATAAAAAACAAAGAGTGAATATTATTATGTAGTGACTTACGAAAAAGTTTAAACTTACTATCAAATGTAAGCTTTGAGTCAAGCTCGCTTTGTAACTTTAGTTGACATAAACCTGCAAATTAAGAGGTGACTAGAAGTTTTATTTTATTTCTCTATAATAAGTGAGAATATCATTTTTATTTTAAAATAAGATTATCTAAAAAGAAAAGCCCTATAAACTATATTTAGTAAGAGTGATAGTCTATATATGTGTGTACAAATTAAAGATACAAACTTTAAGTCATGTGCTGGACTGCTCCACCACCACATTTTGAGAAAGGCTATGCTTCTTTCTAGTAATATTCTACTGCATGCTAGTCGTCTACTACTATCAATGGCAAAAACCAAGCACTAACGTTATTTTTTGCTAAAATTTTGGTTTGCCGAGGTACTAGAAATCCCAAAAGGCAGTAGGAAATAATTGCTAGAGAATTGTTTTTTTTTTTTTCAACCAGGACGACATCACTCGGGTAAAAATACAGTACAGTATAAGTTTGCAACAACTGTCAAAAGGTGTATTCTGGTGAAAAGTTAACGCGTCTTACCTTGTGACCCTTGCTGGTTACCAACCTAATTTGCACATAAGTGTTCAATTCAAATTGAAATATATACCAGAATGTGCATTCTGGGTGAAAAGTGTCTTGTGATCGACCTTAACCGATAAAACCAGCTTAAGTTGTCTATAACAAATCGGCTCAAACTAATAAGCATGTCCCACCGAGAGTTAAACTAATTTTGAATATTGTATGTAATTATCAAATGTACTGTCCGATCAATTCATCTAGGGTTGCCCCTTGTTTGTATGCTAAAATATGGAGTATAAAATAAGTAAACACAATAGTTGAAACGAGAAATATGATGTTGTATGTTAAAGTTAAGGTTGTCTTAACATCATAGTAACAAAGGTAATGGAAATAATATCTTATTCCCATGGTGAAAGGGTAAAGTGAGATCTAAGATTTGAATAGTCTGCAAATTTTGCGGAGTTATGTCCCTTTAAACACTGATAACGATAAAACACCAGGATTTAATGTATTAGGTCTTCCCTATTTTGTTTTGTTTTTTGTAGGGATAAAATTTACAATTATTATTTGAGGACATGCATTGAGTAAATTTTTCTTCTGTATAATACCCGCAAATCATAAAAGATAAGTAAAAAATCATGCCCAACAGTCTCAAAAAAAAAAAAGTGTTAGCAACAATCAAACTTAATATTTTTGTACGAGAATTATACTCCACTGACTCGGACAGTCATTCTCGGAATTTCTTTCCCCCTCCCTTAGTTGATTCCGTTTTTTAAGATTGGTGAAAAACTGGTCCCCCAAGCTAAGGGATGAGATATATAATTAAGGGTTTGCTTAGAGCAATAGAGTGTGTACTATAATGTATTTTAGAGCAATGTGCGTGGGTGAGTACTATGGTCCCCCAATGATTCTATTATCTTTAACTGCGTGAAGTATCGCAACAAGGAAACAAGACCCCTTTCTCGTACCCGAGGGACCACTCCTAGTACATTGTTAATTTCCATCTCTGACTATGGTATGACAATTAATTAATAATTATGTATTTAATCTCAATTACCAATACAATAATGATATAATAATAATAATAATAATAATAATAATAATAATAATAATAATAATAATAATAATAATAATAAAAGAAAACCATTTAATTTGCAGCATGTAGTATGCAGTCTTAATCCTACACTCATGGATGATTGGTTAGCATACGCCCTCTGAAACGTCTAAGTTCATTTAGTAGCTCCGTCATACAAGATTTTTTTAGTACAGTTTATCTGATCTCTCTTATACATTATCGGATAGTGACAACAAATTTTTATAGCTAGCCACCCAAAAAAAAAAATGATGAGGGTTGTTACACATAGTAAAGTAGTCATAAATATTACTTTCTTCTATTATAATTATTTGTAATATTCACTTCTAGTCTTGACATGACATTATCTATAAGGCTTACTCGATTTTTCTTTATTTTCATTGATCAATCCAACATGAAATAATAAATAGTTGGCACAATATATATATATATATATATATATATATATATATATATATATATAATATTAAATACACAAAAGAAAGATGAATACAAAATAACGACAAGTCAATATTAGAGTGATTTTTGTAAGAAAATGTAACATGACTCATTTGCTATAAATTAAGACATGAATTATTGTTGATGTGATTTTAAATGATGAGTTAGTTAAAGAGACTATATCGTACCATGACTATATAGTCATGAGCTCGATTTTTACTAATAAATACATTAATGAAAATTAAAAGTAAAAGTTATCTCAATATTTATAAAGATATCATAAGCTCAAATGAGCTCGACTAAAAAGGTGTTAACAAAAATCAAATACATAATTATTAGGTACAAAAATTATGTTTCACATACTAAATCATATATTTCAGGGGAAGAATGTACTATAATTACATCTACCAATAACTGATACGGAGTATTTAATCGATACAATTATTAACGTTACCAATATGATTACAATACTCAATAACAATTTATTATAAATATAAGTTTTTTTTTTAAAAAAAAAAAACATTATAAATATAAGTTTTGAAACGCACAATAATCCCTATTAAATAAATAGTGATGAAATGTCTTCTATACAAAAGTCTGAAAGATCGAGATAATGATACATTCATCAAAGTTACTATTAATAGACACTCCTTTGAGCTCATCTGGTGCAGTTTAAACATACCAACTTGTTAACTTTAATTCCATTTGTAGAAACAAAAAGATGCTTAAAATACTTTCAAATAGACTCTTTTTGGATGACGAGCAAAGGGAACTAATAGTCACTATTCGAGAAATGTACACTAAGTATTTTTTAAGTGACTAGAATCCCACAACCACTATTCGAGTGAGTGCATTGGGTAAACTCACCTATTGTGTAATGGTTCACAAATTACATAGAATAAATAAGTCGCACTAGAAAGACCTTGTACGACAAGCTCGACCGTGAAGGTGTTCCATAAATCGAACTCATAATCTTCTAATATGATAATCCTACTCTACCCACTCATTAGTTATTCATTCCAAAACTTTCAAAGAGACTTTTAGCTTGTATCTCAGGCGCAATATTTGTTAAAATGATTGAAATTCCCGTCAATTTTTTTTTTTTAATTTAACACCTAATACTTCTGTTGAAATCCATCTTATCGAAATTATGTATCTAAAAGATGACATAATTAATATAAAAGGTGTAATGTTGAGTGAAGACGATTTGTTTTAATTAAGATATATATGTACTTTCACTTTTTACTCCGATTATCATAATATACTGTGATTGGTATATAAAAATGAATGAATCGTAATTTTTACTCATTTTTTTTCTTCGAATAAAAAGAAGACACGTAATAGAAGTTTTATCAACTTTGAGTTTGTTTTTACTTTTTAGTGGTGATGAGAAATTTGAAAGTGTAGATTGATTCCATGAGCCATCAGGCATCATCAGCAAAGTGGCATATATAGTATAGGGGGGGATCATTAAACAATGAGCCCAAGGACGAGGTTGGCTTAGGTTGTTGTACGTGGCTGTCCTAAACCTGTGGCCCTTAAACGCGACAATAACGACCGGGCACCCTACAATCCACTCCCCTCTCGACAACACATCACCTGCCAAATCCATCTTGTCTCACTTTTCCCAATTTCATTTCTTTCTCCTCTTTCTGCCACCCTTCATACAAGGAATATCACAAATATCGGACCAACACCCACAATATTACATGCGAATTTAAGGAAAATACTATGTGTATCTACTCTTATTTTCTACTCCAATTTTTACTCCTGCATTGAGGTATTAGAACTTACATAAAAAAAATTAATTTATCAGTACTCGCCATATTAAAAAGTAAAATTTAAGAGTACATGTAGCAGAACTTACTCTTCACCTAATACTTGAGTTAACATTTTAAACTTTAAACTCTTCCTAATTTAAATTTCTTTTAGTTGAGTCAATATTTTGATAAATTTTTTATTTTTATAATAAAAGAAGGGTTTATCGGCATAAATTAGATCGGAGTCTAAGAGTCTGTTACGTTAAAATTAACAGAGCATGGTATATAGAAATAATACATCATCAAGCTCGGTAGAGGGACTGCACACAATTGAGTAGGAAGTGTCTAGTAATTAAGAATGATAAGTACAAGATGATCTTACAGATCGAGTGAACTATTTATACTATGCATGGAATCGGCCTATCCTATGTCCCAACTAGTTATACCTAGAGGTAGTGCACGTTGACTAAATGACCGACCGAGTAGGTATAGCAGCCTATCAAGGTCGAAGAGCCCATGTTAATTGATTTGGCTTCTTTTTCTTTTTTTTTTTTTTTAATAACGAACCTATACATAATAAACTTGTCAAACTATGTAATTAAATAATATTGAGTATAATTCTTTTATTTTTAACCCTTTTTTCAAAAAAATAAAATAGTTATATTCACCCAATTGATAACATAGTTGATGCCATACCATCCGTAAAATGTTGGTAACTTTGTGTGAATTTAATATTTGAGTAATTTATTTAAACATAAATGAGGTCAAAATTATGGTTTAAAGAAATAACTTGTATAAAATTTGAAACTTTTTTAAAGTGTGAAAGTTATATATATTATTATGCTTTTGTGTTTCAGTATTTTTTTTTTTTACTCTAAGATAATTCCTAACATTTTGGAATATATGGTCTAAATAGAAAAGTAAGAAAATCATATATATATATATATATATATATATATATATATATATATATATATATATATATATATATATATATAGGTCATTAAAGAGTATTATACTTATAAGCTAAGATAACAAAGTTTAATTTGTACCACATTATTAAATAATTAATTATATAAGTAAAGAGTGCTATACTCGTCAGATAATAAAGTTTAATTATGCCTATAAATAATGAGTATTATATTCATAAGGTAAGAAAGTTTGTTTGTACCACGTTAAACAAGTATATGTATAGATTAAAGAAAATATCACAGTTGTCAAGTAATAAAGTTTGTACCACATTAATCGAGTATACATATACACATATAGTATTATACTCGTCAGATAACAAAGTTCGCACCGGACCACATGGATAATATATATATTATACAAGTATAAATAAATACACCCTTCTGCTACTACCACTGGGTTCCCTACAAAGAGTGAAGCTTTATACAATTATACATACACCTCTGAAGAAGCTTGGGCATTGACTAAAGCTTGGTAGTGGCATGAACATCCCATATAAAAGATCAAAACTTTGGTGAAAAGAGTATATATATTGTGTGCAAGATTTAGGGTTTCTTGAATTGCTTCAAAATCTTTGGTTTTTATAGGAGGAAATTAAATGGGGAGAGGTAGGGTTGAACTGAAGCGGATCGAGAACAAGATTAGCAGGCAAGTCACCTTCTCCAAGAGGCGGTCTGGGCTGTTGAAGAAAGCTCATGAGATCTCTGTGCTGTGTGATGCTGACGTGGCTTTGATTGTCTTCTCCACCCAAGGGAAGCTGTTTGAGTACTCCACTGATTCCAGGTAGAATACTGCTAAAAGTTTTGTATTTTGGGTTTCATACTTTCATTCAATTTTATTGAGGTGTTTAAGCAGATAATTAAATACCATTTTTAGCTTGCCATAATCATGGATTATAAGCCCTTTTAGTTTAATTATAATCTCCACCAGTCTGACAGTCTCTCCCATTACACAACACATAATTGCTGGTTTTTTAAGGTTAGTTAGTTCTCTTTTGAGGTTTGATGGGCACATGATGAGGGAAACCACATTATTATCATTACCTGAAAGTGTGTTCTGGGTAAATCTCGCCTTATTTCTGAAGGTCACATTTTCTTGTTTTGTAAGATGTTTGATCTCATGCTAGCTAGCTACTACAACACATAAAAACTTGGTTTTTTTTTTTCTTGGTTCTTAGCAGTGGCTGGTATGATTGTTTGCAGAAAATTAGCAGTTGTATAGGGAACATAAAACTTTTGTTTTTGCATGTAATGACAACAACATTTGATGTAGGTAGGTATCATCAAATTAGAGGCCGGATCATATATCCTAGAGCCTTGTGTCTATGGATTGCCTTTTACCATTAATATTCATGTGTGTCTCTTTTTCAGTCTGCAGTTACTATTCCTAGTACTATGTTGGAGAAAGTTTAGTCTGCAACATAATTAAGGGATCTGTTGTGTAAGTATTACATAATGTAATCATGCATCTAAGGTTCTGTGAATGCTTTATGCAAATCTCTTTTTCTTTGTGAAAATTGAAAGAAAACTCTAGAGAGAACACAGTACATATATACATACAAACATGTTTTGGATGACGATGAAACCCGCAATTATTACTACATACCAAGTGTGTACACGAGATAAAACCCGCATTTTGACTCTAGCCAGCAAAGGAAAATAAAACCTTGTTTTATAATTATATACAATTGCTCTTCAACAATGGAGGTTACATATATATTCCTTAGACTTCCCTGCACTCTTTTTGTGCCTTTCTTCTTCATTCAATTCACCCATGCTTTTGCAGTAGGTGGCAGTAGCACAAAGATTATACTGCTAAAGTATTCAAAATGCCCATTTTTATACTTTAGTTGGGTAATGATGTAACCAAGCAATCACTCATATATATATATATGTGTGTGTGTGTGTACACACACACACACAATCATATATACTCATAGTGATATCATGCTTTGCCACCAAAGCATGTTAAGGTATTGTATATGGTGAAGAATATTATTGATACAAATCAGAACCTTCAAACAAACCCAGAATTTGTTCATTTATTCCCCTTTGTTTTATACTGTGATAATGCAAGCTAAAACATAGGGCAAGTATAGATACCCAGCTAGTCTATATAATATATATATATATATATATATAAACTATAAAGCTCCTTTATTTGTCAGGAATACAGTCATTTGTTATTTTGCAATCATGCTTTCTAATGTTTGTCATACTTAGGTGCATGCTAATGTCATGTTTCTATTTTGGTCTTTTTAATGCATGATTAATAACATGTATAAAGTTTGGACTCCAATGGTGTGACATACCAACATTCAGTTTATTAACTTTGAATCTCGTTAAACATGAATATTCAATACAATTAAAATAGATTCTTTTTTTAAGAGCAGAAGTGATCGATTGATTCATTTAAAGTGAACATTTAGTTTAATCAATGAAAGTATTTTTAAAATCATCCGTCATATATAGTTTATCATTGAAGTGAATAATTTCATCGTTCGTACACGAACCATCATTGAGATAGGCCACATTTAGTGCAACAACAGCAGAAATTTTTGCCTAAATTAAAGCTAGTTCAATATGGTTGGTGAAGTGTTGAAGAATTCTAATTAACTTCCTTTGTGTTTCCAGCATGGAAAACATTCTGGAAAGGTACGAGAGATACTCCTATGCAGAGCAAAGATTGACAACAAACGACTCCGAACAACAGGCAGCCTTTCTACATCCTTGGTCTTTAGCTTTATGTCTATTAATCCTAAGACCTCCCTTGAAATCTTTGAATAAGTCTTCTGCGAGACTGTTTCACTGTGAGACGTATATAAAAAAAATATTACTACAATTTAACTAAAATGTATTACACGTTTTATGGTTTTACACCTGACTTACTTTTGATCTTTTTTTTATTACAAAGTTCTCAAGATTTTTCAAATGGGTTGAAGATATTGGAATCATTTAAGATTATCTTAAGATGTCTTCTCATTTTGTTCACTTCTTGGAACTGTGCAGCAAAACTGGTCTTGTCAATACCCTAAACTCGTTTCAAGAATTGAACTTCTGCAAAGGAGTACGAGGTATATATACCAGACTGGCTTCATGGTGGCAAGAAAATTAAAGCCTGTCGTGTGATGATTCTTTGTTAGATCAGAACTGGTTTATATATATATAGACAGTGATGGTTGAATCCTCCATAAAATATATATGCAGGAATTTTCTGGGAGATGATCTGGAACCCCTCAGTTTAAGAGAGCTTCAGAGTTTAGAGCAACAGCTAGACACAGGTCTAAAGCGAATAAGAACAAGAAAGGCAAGTATCGTCTTGGTTAGACTACACACTTATATATTATATTATATTATATTATGCTCGACAAGTACAAACACCGATAAATTACACATCATTTATGTTCTTATTGCCACTGGTTAATGTATGTGCAGAACCAGCTTATGCATGAGTCAATATCTGAGCTTCAGAAAAAGGTACTGTATATTTGTTGCTTCTTCTTTTATGAGCTCAAACTAACATTAATTCATGTCTATTACAACTGCAAATGATTTTTCGAAAAGTTGAATTGTATTGATTTATGGCAGGAGAGAGCATTGCAGGTACAAAACAATATCTTGGCAAAGCAGGTAGAGCAACAGAAATTAGTCCAAAACTCAGCATCCACCTCCATGCCACCCCACCCTCTGGTTTCACCTTTACCACTTCCCAACCTAACCATTGGGTACTCTCTCTCTCTCTCTCTCTCTCTTTATGCATACTCTAAGTAATGCCCACCAGCACAGATAGCTCAATTGGCTACTAAGTGATAGATTCTGAGTAATGACACATTATCGAACACTGACAGTCACAGTGTGGGAGTTATACGTGGGCAGGCTTGTGGGCACCAGACATGAGTCCTCCCACATAATGGGCTATTGAGTTACTTCAATTTACACCTTTTCAGGCCGGGTGTGGAGGACTTATAGGCGATGAAATTTCGTCTTTTGTGGGCAAGTAATGACCACCAGCAAAAGACAGATACTCCGAATAAAATAATAAACGCATACCTTTATACTTTTAATTGAGGTGAAATACAATCAAGATTATGATGCAATGAGATTTAGTAGCAGGATGAAGGCCTGCATGCCAAGGGATGTTAAATCTGCAATTGTTTTCTAACTTTCTTTGATAACAATGGTGTTAGCATCTAACCATATTGCAATTTCACAGCAGCATAGCTAGGGCAACAGAAGCTGCTAAAAATTCAGAGAATAGAGGTCAAGCTCCCCCTTGTTCTACCTCCCTCGTGCCGCCATGGATGCTTCGCCATCCCAACAACAACGACTGAAAACCCGCCAGCCAATCTGCCTTACATTTTAGAACGGAAGTCCTATGAAACAACAACGTTGTACTTCTTCTTTCTTAACCATCTCTCAACCACCGAGCTATATAGAAGATCTTTTCTTGTAAGAGCTATATCCCACCATTCCCTTCCTGGAACTCCAAGCTTGTATGAGACATTTGTACACGAAATATAATGTAGCCCCCCTTTTAAACACGAGCTCGTATCCAAATAATATCATCTTGTTAACAAAATCTGGGCATACTAACAAAAAAATGATGGATTAGATAGAAATAACAATTGTTATCGAATGCCATGGCAGGTAAAATGTAAAATACATTTTTTTTTTTTTTTAAAAAAAAAAAAAAAACATGCATCTGTCACCCAATGCCCAAATTCATTAGCCCTGTTTGGGAGGATATAAATTTATAACTCCTTGCAACTTTCATTATATTCTACATACAGCAACTACAACTGGTTTAAGATATTTCTCAATATTTTTTTTTCTATTTGGAAAAGTTCTCTACAGACTCAACTTCTCTTAAACCTCTTATTTATGCAGTGAATGTCTTTAATGGATGCCAAGTCAAAATTCACTCTTTTCTCCTTCTATATTCTCCCAACTTTCCCCCAGCTTAAAATTCTCTTAGGAGACTCAATATGAAATAATGACCAAATCAAGAAATGAAAACTTTTTTGAAGCTCAAAAAACAAGCAATGAATAAAACCTCTCCAAACAAGCATGTAAATTACAAGCAATTAGTTAAGAATCTCCAATAGCATAAAAATGAGAACTTTTGAATCCCAATAATTGAATTATCAATGGGCAACTTTAGGTTAAGTTAGAGAAATCATAAAGCAATAATATATCCCAAAAAAAAATGAAAACTGGAGGAAATGAAGGGTCGAACCCTAGGTAAACAGACACCAGTTAGAGGCGACGGCAACAATATGTTCGCCGCCACAAGCAATGGCCGGCCACCGGGAATTCCTTCCGGCATCCCCATAGCTCCGGCGGTAGTTGCCTCGGGAAACGCAAGCTCCTCTCTCAGTCTCTTGACCCTTCCGACCGGTTTGATCCGACTGGTTAACCCTTCACGTAAATTACGCTCCTGGTCGGATCACGGATGACTCACATATCAATATACATTTCTTTTATTTTATTTTTAAATAAAAGAATAAAATATAGAAAATTCAATATTTTAAGATTAACAATTATATTTTAAAATTAAAATAATAAAGATATTTATATATTAATTCCCATATATATCCCTTGATATAAGGGACGCTCAAACTCAGAACCTCCCACATGAATCATAAGAATTCAACTTAATACCATTGGACCACAAAGTCCCTTGACATATTATTCTAAACAACTAATAAATAAATAAAGGTATTGCACTTATGCTCTTAGAAATACAATTACCTTAAAACTCTCACCCGTTGAGCCAAACTTGGATTTTTATTATTAATCAATGAAATGATGTGAGAAATGCAACTACCTTACAACACCAACGAATTCCGGGATAACTCGGTTTCGATTCCCACAAGTGACGATTCCCTTTGGGCCAGCTCCCGTGTCTCCCGAAACGACGGTTTTGATTCCTACAAGTGACGATTCCCTGCGAACGGAAATTAATCGGATGGACCTGAACCGTTAAACGAATCGAGAAAGACCCGGACCACCTCGTGATTTATACTAAAAAAAAAAAACAAAACAAAACAAAACCTTAGAAGACCAACTAGTAAGCTGAAACAGAGTCAGGTGAGATAGTATCCCAATACATAGCAGTAGTTTGATCAAAAGTTGTAGATGCTAAAGTATGAGCTATTAAATTACCTGATCTAGGAATGAATTCGATAGAACAGTAATCAAAATAAGTAATAAAAGATTTCAACTATCTATGACATAGCCAATGTACGAACGAACTGGTCCAATGGTGGAAGACAAGTAGTGGTGAAGAGTTAGGCAATCCATGTAGAGCTAAATAGACCGTTCCCCAGGATTTCTGAGCCATGACAAGGCTTCCTTGCACGCGTAAGCCTCAGCCATTAATGGCGAAAAGCAATCGGGAAGGGTAATGTTGAACGCTGCAAGGTATCCTCCGTTCTCGTCTCGAAGTATCGCCCCAACGGATGCCTTGTTCGTCGCAGGATGGTAAGCTACGTCGAAGTGGCATGCTCGAAACAAGAGTGGCGGGCATGGCCGGTAGCGACAGGTAGAGTTGCGGCAGGCTCGGCCGTACTTAAAACCGGGAGAGCTGGCTGCTGACTGTTGCTGTGGTGGACATGTCGCCATGCATGGAGCGCAGTAATTGCCATCGTGACTAGCTTTCACAGAGTCGGTAGATAAGCATCCCAAACTGCACCATTTCTCGCCCTCCAAATATAATAAAGGAAAAGGATCGCAGCTGTGAACATAATTCCATTAGTGTCTATAATATTCATAACTTCACCAAACCAAGAATGAAAATTATTTGCCACAATATTGGAGATTGAAAGGTGGGATTCATGCCATATGGAGCTTACAAAAACACACAAAACCAATGAATGCATAGTATCCTCATGAGTAGTACCACACATAGTACAAGTAGGCTCAATTCCCACCCTCCTTATATTCAAGTTGGTGATAGTGGCCAAGATATCACTTAATGTTCTCCATAAAAATGTCTTTCATAGAAATACACACTATCTTCAAATCTCAAGAAATACAATTACCTTAGAATAACAATTACTTCAGTCAAACTTGGGTTCATATTATTACTCAATGACGTGTGGATACAATTTATCCGACATTGACTACTGATGAAAATTTGTGGTGTACTTAAAGTTCTGATACACTTCCACAAGTATAATGTATTAAGTATCTCTACATTTAATTTCTCAGAGCATATAAAGATAGAATCATACTATACACTATTAAATTTACCACTCACAAACAGGAGAGTTACGATCCATGAGTAACAATAGTAACAATAGTAGGAGCACTGAGTAAAAGTAATACATACCAACACATAAACTAGTTCATCTCAAATATGGGCTACTTTCCAATATCTGAAAAGTGCTAATTTTAATGTCTCTGTCAAAGTAAGATAAAGCTGGGTGCACAAAGGGGCAAAATCTTTACTCTACCCCACACCCCAAACTCAGAACACACTTAAAATGACAAGAAAGAGGAATGCAATCTCTTCCCAGAAAAGATGACTGAAACTCTCCACTCCATTAAAAATTACAAGGAAAAAACACAATGATCGAAGAAAATGTGCTCAAATAGAGTTACACTGAACAATTATTTTTATGTATGTACTGTGCTTGCCCACAAGCCGCCATTTTCCTGTTTTGATATTCACAGCGACTTCCCGTCGTTTTTTGTTCCTAGTTATTGTCCTTGCTGCCTTCGTCCACGACCGAATGCTTTTGAGCAAAAAGATCAAGTCGTCTCATCGAATGCCATCAGCTATAAAAAGCAAACACAAAAAAGCTTTGGTAAGAATATAGTCATTACTGCTACCGGTTTTCCATCACGATTCAATTGCTTTAACACACTAATCACATGATAAACAAGTAACCTAAAACAATTAGTTGTCAGTACGTACTAGGTGAAATTACCAGAAAGAACATGGCTTTTCATTTTCACATATGCCACGTACAAGGAGAAAAACGTGGATGATGTTTGGTAATCAATCATAGAAGTAGAAATATAGGTCTGTAAGATGTGGCTTGCAGTTGCACATATCTAGTTTATCTTACCATCAAATATAATATAAAAAAACAGCAGCTTTCACGTAAATATAGCAAATTACCTTGCCACAAACTGGGCAGTTATCACTTCTCTCCATCCACTCGTATATGCAGCCAAGGTGGAAATGATGAGAGCATTTTGTCATTATTTTTGGGTTTTCTTCGGTATATTCTGCGAAGAAAAGATGATTCCATTTGTGAGAACAGCTGAACAAGGACCCCCAAAAATTCCTTCTTCAACTGAAACTCAACTGTAAATATTGCAGTGACATAAACTCAAATATAAACCTGATGAAAGACTTACAAACTGACAGTACAATAAGACGAAAAAGTTTCTTTCTTTCTGGAAACTCTTAGCAGAAAATGTGAAGGGAGCGACTGTACTTACCTTCAAGACACGTTGGGCAAACGTCTTCATCTTCCGAAGAAGAATAAATATGAGGAAACCCAGAAGTAGTTTTAGCTGCTGACAGCTTCAATGAAGATTTAGAATTGTACTCTTTCGATTCTTCTTCACAAGACTTGTCCCATTTGTTTCCTGTACTCAAAGATTCTGAATCGTCATCAGTATCACTTCTCCGTAAAGGTTCAGTCTCCTCGTGTGAGTGACTCGATCCTTTTTCCCTTCTCGAGACTAATCCGTCTCTCTGTAACCGGAAATATCTAGGGTCAGCATCATAAGGTAGTGGCCTTGGAGGAGAACGGTATATGTCAGATAGAGAGGTATCGAGAGATGCAGTAGAACTCAACGACGTTGTCCCTTGAGTTGATGACGGGATGGCATGTTGCTCTCCTCTACGAAAAAACGATGAATACTGCAATTGCAGCAAGATCAAATTTTCAGTCAATATAACAAAGAAATTTCAGTTTCTATAACAACATATCCCGTCCTAGTGGATTAGTAGAGAGACGCCCCCTCACGTGTTCGGTGGGTTCCAAGCAAATGACCTTTGGTCTGACTCTGATACCAAATTGAAGCATGTGCTCCATCTCAACTAAAAGCCTAAGCTAATAGTTGAGTTACACATTAATGGTTATATGCTCAACACAGATTGCATAACAACGGTGAATTGGTGATAGCTCATTTTATAAAGAACTGTGAAGACTCTATAAGATCATGGAATCAAATTAATGTTAAACAAAATTTCACATTAACCTATTCTGCTTCAGACTAAACTATAGTTATCTCTTAGCTTTATACTACGGAGTATCAAATAAAACACATTAAACTCTAATCTACAAAATGGTTTAATCATATGATGCTTGAATAGTTAAATACTCGAATGGAAGGTAAAACGTAATCAATCTTCCATACCACGTGCAAGAAGTTCTGAACGAAACACCGCAGGCATATACAGTTTCTATATATCGAGCTGTTTGGGCTAGCAAAATTGTCGAACTCATCTTGCAAACAGCAACAAACAGCGCCCATGATACTGTATATAATAATCAACCTCAATCCCTTAGATCACTTATTTTTCCAGTATCATTGACAATCACGAGTGACCAGACGCCAAGACGGTGTTACTTTAAGAGGTGTGTGAATAGAAATCAGTGATAACTAAAGTCTAAAGGAAACCGAGAGAGGACCCTAAGCTCGCAGAAGCAGTGGCAATGCGAACCAGCACCCTCTCTCTGTCGATAACATCTGCAAAAGCTCTTTCTTCTTGGGGTCTCAAGGAAGTAATGTACTCTATCACCTGCAAATTTAAAGAATTATGCTATCAGAAACAAAATGCACCCAAAATTGAAGAGTTCTACTGTAACAACATACAAAAATATGAAGAAAACATTCATGAATTGGTAACAGAACAGTCCGGAGCATAATCATATTATGAATACAGAGCAAAATGCTAAAGACTGAATGAAGTAAGGAATTTCTGATAATTCGACTGTTTGAAGGAAATAGATTCTTTAATCTTTAGAGATCAAAACTAAAACCGATCAAACAAACAAATCATCAGATAATCATAAGTCATGACAAGCATACAAAAACATCCGAGATTATCCAGATAAGTCAATACCCAGAAGGAAAACAACAAGAAAAATCAAAACTTTACCCAGAAAACCTGCTCCAACAATTAAATTGAGAAAACCCATACCGGATAACAAGATTAATCACTGATTAACACTCGTAAGAGAGCAAAATCAAACTACAATTATGCGCAATTACGAAAAAAAATAAGAAAAAGAGTACCAGCTTGAGTAATTGGAGGGAAAGAGAAGTAGATAGGACACTAATTCCGTTGGTTGGGAAAGACAAAGACCTAGAAATCGGAGGTCCGATGATTCTAGTCTAGTTTCATATGGAATTATTTCGTAATATTATATGTGGGCCAAAGCTCAAAAGTCTATTTTGCTTTACGCGCAATCGCGCATGAATTACAATTTTATTTTTGTATTAATCAATTATTATTCATTTTTAAATATAATACTCCCAAAAAAAAACTAATTAATTCCATTTTTGCATGTCGGGTATCATTAAATATTGCTTCGTACAATTGAACCGGGAATAATTATGCTTAGATGTCCCTTTGATCCTTCATTTGTTTTTAGTTTATTCCATATGTTGACATAATTACTTTTAAATTTGCTCATATGCAATAGCTACCAATTCACAATAAGAGAGATAAATTATATACTAAAAAAATTAAAAATTTTGTGCGGCGAATATTGCCAAATGACAACAAAAATTATTGTTGCAAGCGTTCAACACACTTTGACAATTAAAAAAAAAATTACGTTCTTTTCACATCTTTTACAAGTCACATCCTTATAAAGACAATATTAACCTTATAATACAAAATCATGCTCTGATCTATTCACTCAATTACTCATTTTGAGACTACAAATTTTTATTTATTTTATTTTTTTTTTTTTTTTTAAAAACATGGTAGCACCAACTCTTTCCCACATACCTCAACTCATATTTTCTCTCAAGGTCTTCTTGATAAAAAAGAGTAAGACTCTATACACAGTGGCAGAGGTACATGGGGTTGTGGGGGGTCTTGGCCCCTCCCACCCTAACCTAAAACTTTTAATAAATATTTAAATATATATTATTATATATTAAGAATAAAAATGCTCTTTTCACCTCCCTCAAATCATTTACAAAATTTTAGTATGTATTTATTAAATATAAGCCTAAACATAAATTGAAGTTCAAATTCACCAAATAAAAAAAATAAATCAAATAATTAATTAATTAGTTAGTTATTATGTACTTTTATTTTTTTTTTACACTTTTAAGATGCATATTTGTTAATTTAATATTACTTTTGAAATTGAAAAAAAAAAAACTAATATTAATATTGGTTTTTTAATTCGTAATTTTGAGTTTCGTCCTCATTCTTCAAATTTTGGTAATTAGTAAAACGAATATCAATTAATTATGTAGAAAAAATGCTGCTAACAAAATAATTGACAACTTTTATTTGATGGGAGTGACAAGCTAAGCAAGACTGTTATTGTATATATTTTGTGTTATGAAAATTATAAAGTATAAACTAACATTAATGTCAATTATTATATAATTAAAGTATCATTATAAATTATTATCGATAATATAGAATATAATAAATAGTATATATAATAATATCATGTATGACCGATACTTTTGTTAAATTGTATTGTAGATTTTTTCTATAATCCTGACTCCTCTTACATGAACTTTCTGACTCCGTCCCGTCTATACACCATCTCAAACCCGTCCTTGCAAAAAAAGTTGTCATTGTCAATGCAACTATTTTTATTCCAGACATTCTTCACCTAAAGATCCCATTGTCCCTCTCTCTCTCTCTCTCTCTCTCTCTCTCTCTCGTCTATATTTTTTGAAAAAATAAAATATTATCATGATCAATGAATTAAATTGGAATGAAATAGAACCTTCTTTTTTCTTCAACATAAATTAAAATAATTAGTTTTCTAACAAAGCTTGTTTAGAATAATTAAATAAAAAACCCATTAGTAAATTAATAAAATAAAATTTATTCTTTAAAAAAAGCTATCCATATTTATTTTAATTTATCGTATTATGCATTTTCTTAATTTCTTAATTTTTTTAAATGATAAGAAAAATTTGTAATCACTATTTAATGGTGTGTAATAGATAAATTTTATGAGTTAATTTTATTTCTGGTCATATATTTATAGGTGACAGTCAACTTTAAGTCATTTTTTATTAGAATATCCACTTTTGGTCCTAGTATTATTGTGGCATGACCATTTTTTGTTATTTATCAATAAAACATTTTAAATATCGTTAAATACAAGAACATTTTGGTCTTCAATTATTTATGTTTTCAAAAAATAAATATAAAAAATATAACGGTTCAAGGTTCAACCTACTTTGTATGAAAAAAAGATTAAAATGTCTTTATGTTTAACGATATTTCAACAATTTTGTTGATAAAGGACTAAAAATGATCATGACACAATAATACTAGGACCAAATAAAGATGTTCTAATAAAAAATAAAAATAAATAAATAAAAAACTAAAAGTGAACTGTCATCTATAAGTCTAGGACAAAAAATGAAATTAACTCTAAATTTTTTTCATATATAATAATTTTAAATTAAAAAAAAAAAAAAAAAAAAAAAAGTATACTAGGAATTGAAGGTATTGTGCGAGGACTCCATCAGGATGGTGTTATTGTGACTTTTCTTAATTAATTCATAGTTTGGAACGTCATTTTGTTATCTTATAAGTAGTAGGTAGCGGTACAACGTTTACTTGGTTTTCGCACAATATATTAATTATTCATGCAGTTGTGAATACGGTTCTACTTTCATTGTTTAATAATAATAATAATAAAGTGTTAATATTTTATTAGTTAATAATGAAATAATGGTTCATATTATTATTATGTTTAAGAAAAATATTTCAGACGATTCTTTTGCAAATAACCTTTATATATATGCAAGCTAAGTTCAATTATAATAACATGACACATATATCTATTATGTTCATCTGTACATCACAGTGTGAATATTATATTTTTGTAAATATTTTATATTTAATTTATAAAATGTTAATATGTTATTATCAAGCAAGCTTACCAGCTCAAATACTCAATAATGTTGTCTATTTTATTATCAATAACCCCTTCTTTGATTTGCAATCTGTTGATCACTTTTTTTTTTTTTTAAATGCTCAAGTTTGGGCAATCACGAATATGATGAACAAGTCCACTAGAGTAGGCACAACCTTCATAATTGCGTGGTGAACATGGTGAAGGCCGAGACAACGGTAGACGGAAGGAATATATACAAAAAGAATTATAAGAAAATTAGGACTAGAAGTCATGACTCAATATATATATATATATATATATATATATATATATATATATATATATATATATATATATATAATGGTTTTGATCACACGGGGACCACTTGTATTCAGCGTTATTCAGGGGCTCCGGGTCATCGGGCTAATTTGGTGTTTCAGAATGGTTTTGGTACTAAAACCTCATCAAATTCTCATACTTGGGTTCCAGACACTGGAGGCACAAATCATGCAACTCCAGACATATCTGCCCTTTCTACCTCGGAGAAGTACACGGGTAATGACACTTTACGTGTCGGTGATGGAATGAGCTTGTCTATTAGTCGTGTTGGTCATTCTACTTTTGATACTCCTTCTAGGTTTTTTACGATGTCTGATATATTGCATGTTCCTGGTCTGTCTACCTCTTTATTATCTGTTCAACGTTTTGCTACATATAACAATGTGTTCTTTGAGTTTCATCCTTCTTTTTTTCTTGTGAAAGATATCACCACCAAGGAAATCCTCCCACGGGGCATTAGTTCGGGTGGCCTATACGCTATGCCTGTTCCAAATTCGTCTCCTTCCGCGTCACTCTCCGCTCGTGCCTCCGCTTCGATTTGGCGTGATCGTTTGGGTCATCCTCATCAGCGTGTTCTTACTCAAAATCTTCAGTCTTGTTTGGTTAGTGGCTCTAGTCGTACTTTTCGTTGTAATTCCAGTTTATGTTCAACGTGTCAATTGGGAAAATCTGTACGTTTCTCTTTATCACCTGTTGAGTCTAACAGTTCCGATGTTCTTGATTTGATATACACTGATATTTGGGGACCAGCTCCCTTGCTATCATCTAATGGTTATCGTTATTTTGTCATCTTTGTTGATGATTATTCTCGTTACACATGGTATTTTCATATGAAGCAGAAATATGATCTTTATGTTATATTTTATCAATTTCGTGCTTTAGTTGAGCATTCATTTAATCGTAAAATCAATTCCATTCAATTTGATATAGTATTAATTAGGACTCTTTGTATATGAGTGACATTATGACTCTCAGTCTTAGTCTTCCTATAATTCCTCTTGTATATATTCCCTCAGTATGTACAGTTGTTCGTTATTACATTCATTCAATACAATTCTATCATTTCTCATCGTGTATATCAACTATTCTACTAAGCCCTTGCTTTTTAAAATTTCATATATATGAAAACAAATTTCACATGTAATAATTTAGAGTCTATTAAAATTTTATTGAGTGTTCAAACCTTCAATATATCTTTTGATTAGTTCATTTTAACAATATTCTTTAGGGAAAATGATGTATTTGTTACTAACATTAAAAAGTTAGAGCTGATGATATTTTATTTCTACAAAATATTGTTAAAATGAACTAATCTTTAGAGGGATGTGGTTAAATGGTTATTACGTACATGCCCATTTACTAATTACCAACTAATTTTAAGTAAGATATGACAACTAGATAGCTAAAGAACTACGTGTTTGATTTACAACAGTCACGGGATAGTGTGACCTCTGGAAAATCAGCATAGTACAGCGCTGAGATTCATTAGTTGAAAATGAAAAAGAAAAAATAAATAAGAGAGAGTGGAGAGAGAAATAGTTACTTTTATAAATATTACTCTGTAAAAAAAATAAAAATCAAAGTTTATAATATTTACACTTTTTAACCTTGTTTTCAACTATATATTAAAATTGTTAGATCTACTAGATAGACAATTCAAATTTGTGATTTGTCCATATTAATTAGGGAAAAAAAAAGATTTTCTTATGAACCAAAATCTATATACACAACAAGATCGAACTCTGATGGTGGGGTATTGATTCTTTGGATTGTAATAAATAAAAAAAGTGTAGAATAAATACTATTTTGTAATAGAGTCATAATAATAAAAAAATAAAAAAAAAAAAAAACCACTAAGAATCTCCTATAAAAAATGTGAAATGATCACAACCACTTAAGAAATAAAAGGTTTTAATTAATAAAAAAAAAAATACATTAAAGATTTAAAGAGCGTACAGAACATAGAAAGGTAACTCTCATCACCTGTCCAAAAACTTAATTAAAAGATGCAAATTTATTACTTGACCAATTAGGCGAGGCACAACATAGTGCATTACCCATCATATCATATCCCATACATAAAACCAGCTTTATGGAACTTGTCAACCGTAAGATCATCAATCCGGCGGATCGTCTCCGGCGTGAGAAAGTTTGCATAGTCCCCAACTTCACCCTTCCTAAAAAACAAATTATTAGGCAATCCAAGCCAGGTGAACATGTCGCCGGACTTGTTCACCGCCGCGTTGCTCAGCTCTCCAAAGCTGCACCGCCGCACAATCTCCTCCACCGCCTCCTCCCCCACCGGACACCCTAAAAACTCCGCCAACCTCTTCACGTGCGTGTTGGGATCCCCCTTCAGCTCCTCGTACGTCACGAAGAACACTTTCTTGGGATTCTCCATGCTCTCCTTTCTGTACCCCAACACGTGCTCGTAGTACGGCCCGTAAGGGACAACGCCCTTGCAGAACTGGTCCGCCGCTTCCTCCACCGTCCACGGCGCTTCCTCGAACTTCTCCGACTTCTTCACGTAATGGAACAGCGAAACCACCGTGTCCTTCGGGTTCCTCGTCACGTACACCACCTTACAGTCCGAGGAGTTTAAGTTGCCCGACAAAACCTGGTACGGTATGTGCGTGTTAAAGATTCTGGTACCCCCGGTTTCGTTTTCCGGCTGGTTGGTCGCGAAAACCAGTAACTCCAGCGAGGGGACGAGCAAATGGGGGTGGTTGTCGTTCAAGGAGTCGAGGGAAGAAGAATGGGTGATGGAATAGAGGAGGGATTTCAGCCATGTCGTGCCGGTTTTAGGGAACGAAGCCAGGATGACATCACGCGACTGAGGTTTAAAGTTCTCGACCACTTTCAAGGTTCGTCTGAGGTTGTCGGAGCCCGGGAACCAGAAGCCATTGAAATGGGCATGCTGCGATGGCTGCCACCAGAAAGGGACTGGCGGAGAAGAAAGAGAAGAAGAAATGTTGGCAGAATGCTGATGAGAGAACTCCATGAGAATTCAGTAGTGGTTAAGCTTAAGCAATTGACAAACCAATTGTTATATAAAGCTTTGAAAATACTGTCATCTTAAAATAATGTTGTGTCACCTTTAATTTGAAATTCTACTTCATATCATATTAGTCTCAATGTATAAAATTTTAGTGTACTATATATAATTAAGAAAAATAAAGATCCAACCAAAAGAATATAATGATGCGGTAAAAGGTCCATACCAATACTTAATCTCATAATATATGTATATATTACATGTAGCGTATATCTTTTGTTATCTGTCTATGATCTGCATCACCAAATACCAATAAATTAAATGAGGCAACGAGAAAGTTGCATTAGGCAGCGTTTTGATTTAAATTAAATGCTAATATAATGCAACTGATGGATACACAGACATATGTGTGTGCGCGTTTATATATCTTTATCTTTATATTATTATTATTATTATATATATATATATATATATATATATATATATATATATATATAAAGCAGAATCTGTGAGAGGTCGCACCCACACTGCCGCTGGTGAGAGTGGTCATTCTTGCAAAGTTTCACCTCTGTGATCAGTTGAGCTGCTCAGGGTAAGTAGAATGCATTAATTGTGTGGGTAGATGTATTTATACATATTTTTTTGAAGTTATTATTATAGCTCTATCTCTATCTCTATCTGTATTTCTATATATATTAAAGCATAATGAAGTATAGAAAAAAATTTATTGTGTTCAAATTTATTGGTAAAATTTTATATTTAATTAATATAATTTGTGTATATATTCATTTAAACCTCAAATATATTTCTTACGTTTTTGAATGCTACCACTCTATTACAATGTAATTCTTACATAAATAATCTTTTTCAAATGAATAAGTTTTTGGTGAAGATTTTCGACAAATATCGCCTGTAATTTTATTTACAAGTTTTATTTAAATACGTTAGTTATATAATTAAAGTAGTTATTTGAAATTCAAATTCCTTTAAAAAAAATTAAATTCAAATAATAATATAAGTAACAATAAACTTTAAAATCAACATAATAATAGCATAATCAAACTTTTAAAAATATTAAATGTTACATTGTATAGTTAAACTTACATTTTTAATCAAACTAATTATGACCTCAAGAACTCAAGTACGTTTTTCTGTTTCCACAATCATTACTTTCTTTGCTAATTCAGAGGATGTCAAAAATTTAATTGGTAAATTTGTTAAATTAATAATAGTTCGTGCATCGCACGGGACAATTACTAGCTAGTGTGTATATATATATATATATATATATATATATATATATATATATAGATAATTCAATCGGAGGTCCATTATCTTAGATAACAAGTCTAAATTTAGACCCAAAGTATTATTTTTGTCATTTAAAATTTTAGGCTATCTTGGACACTTTTAATCATTCCCATGATTTCTCTAGTAAGACCCTATTTTTGACAAAAGTATTTTTGTCCCTACATTTTTTTTTTTAATTTTTTATTTTGTTGGTTCTCCACCGGTTTACTTTATCTCCTTTAATTTTTTTTTTCCGCCATTTTCATCTGACTTCACTGTCTTGATGGGTTGATGGCTTTGGGTAATTTAAATTACCTTGTTTTAGGCAATTGATAGATTGACTTATTATTGCTACATGGGATTATGTTTTTATATGCGTATCTATGCATCTTTGCATGGGGACGTGAATATGCATGTGTTTAATTTGTGGTCACAGAATTGCATATATATATATATATATATATATATATATATATATATATATGAGCTTATTGTTGATTATTATTCCAGAATTCTTGCTACTCCATGGCTGCCATAGCTTCATAGCTGGTGTTATTATTCATGTATGTTTTACTCTTTGCAAGATGGCCTTTCTATGTCAGGCACAACCTAACAAACACATAATTAATTATGGAGTATTATATAATTATACTGGTCCGAAAAATAGGATTTTATCGTAGTCAAAGAAAAATAAAGGAGAGGAGAAAGTTCAGAGAGCCCAGATTGGATACTACCCGAACATGAAGCGATATATGGAGGAAATACAGGCAAAAAGTTGTCAAGATCAGCCTTCATCCCAGCAGTTACTACCCATATACTTTACTCATGCATACACACAGTATATGTTTATATTGTTGGATTACTAAGAACGTGTATGATTTGGATTTAATTGAAGACGAGAAAATCAAGAAGATGACATGGGTATCAACGGCGGCGGCAACCGGCCCGGAAGCATTTTGGACGGCCGTTACGGTTGCAGCCGACGTTTGATTGGTGGCTGCGAGGGGGAAGGAGACAAGACAACCGGATGAGGATGACGGAGTTCCGAGAGGAAGCTCCGGCTGCAGGCCGCTGTCTAGGTCTTCTCCGATCCTTCGCCGTCCAAGTCCCCGGCAACCATTGATTTGGGCGATTTCGTTGTTAAGATCAATGGCTTAGATGCCATGGCTAAAGAAACTGAGCTTTCATCGTCTTTGCGCATGAGTATTTAAAAAAGAAAGTTAGTGGAACACTAACGGTCTGTTTGGAAACCCGGAAAATGACTTATGGAAAATGAGTCATTTTTAAGAAGTCATTTTTCTTTCATGTGTTTGGCTGCACAATGAAAAATTGTCTTTTGGTGTTTGGTTTATTTTCCAAAAAATGATAGAAAACTGTCTTTTGGTGTTTGGTTTATTTTTCAGAAAATGAACAGAATGGCATACTTATTTTTATTAAACATTTTAATTATTATATACCGAATAATATATTTTTATTTTTGTTTGTAGATTATATTTTATCTTTCTAGTACAAAAACTATTGTGACAATATATGACAATTTGAAATCACAATTACATGTTAGAAACAGCATAAACACATAAATAATCAAGTCTTGAAAATTAAAGTCCACAAAGTGTTAGGATCCAATATAACAAGTACTAAGATCCAACATAACCAACCAACTACAAAACATACATAAAAATAAGTCTTAAAGATTACAATCCAAGTCTTAACATGCATGTTAACCAACAAAAAAGACATACATAATTTAATCCGTAGAAGAAATAAATTTCTCAATCCATTTCCTCTTCAAACTTGCATTCTTCGCATTGAAAATTCGCGCCTGAACCTCATTTGTCATCAAGTATTCAAATATCTTACATAGGTCATCCTCATGAAAGCCATCACCTATGCTCATCACATCTGTAAACAACTGATTTTCATCAATACCGGTATTCAAAGATTTAATTGTCGTGGCAATGCTACCGAGCTGTTCAGCAATTTCATCCACCTTCAAGTCAAGTGTCTTTCGCTTCCGGATCTTTGAGACGACGCAGTTGATGCAATGAAGTCGTGGTAGAGTGGCATGAAGTGATTCTCCCTATGATATTGTTATTTGTAACACTCCCTAGTTAAAAGTAGGTGTAAATGACATTGAAATTGTAAAAATGATAAAAAATTTAACAATTTTATAAGTGGTGTAAATAGTCATAGGAGTGTTCATATTGGTATTTACACAACCCTGATCAAATGCAATTTACGAAATTCTATTAATAATTTTTAAATTAAAAATTTAATTAATTAGAACATTAAAAAAAAAAAAAAAAAAAACCTCGGGCCTTCTCACCGGAGAAGGAAGCATGGGTCGCCTTCTCATCGGAGAAGGAAACCCACTAGGCTGCCTTCTCCGGTGAGAAGGCAGTGGTGCAGGGTTTTTTTTTTTATTTTTTTTATTTTAATGCTTTGATTTTTAAATAAAAATAAATAATAAATATTTTTTAAAATATAATGTTTGACTATATTTAATAAAGATGGTGTAAATAACATTTTTTTTATTTACATCACCTATAAAGCTATCACACCTATCAAAGTGTGGTGTAAATAACAATTAGGGTGCGTGGTGCAAATA